>NC_091952.1:240701672-240846672 GCF_031021105.1 Erythrolamprus reginae | reverse complement strand
GCCTGGGGGAAATAATATCTCAGTTCCCCCATGCCTGATGGCAGAGGTGGGTTTTAAGGAGCTTATGAAAGGCGAGGAGGATGGGGGCAATTCTGATCTCTGGGGGAAGTTGGTTCCAGAGGGCTGGGGCCACCACAGAGAAGGCTCTTCCCCTGGGTCCCGCCAAGCGACATTGTTTAGTTGACGGGACCAGGAAAAGGCCGACTCTGTGGGACCTAACTGGTTGCTGGGATTTGTGCGGCAGAAGGGTGTCCTGGAGATAATCTGGTCCGGTGCCATGAAGGGCTTTATAGGTCATAACCAACACTTTGAATTTTGACCGGAAACTGATCGGCAACCAATGCAGACTGCGGAGTGTTGGTGTGACATGGGCATATTTGGGAAAGCCCATGATTGCTCTCACAGCTGCATTCTGCACGATCTGAAGTTTCTGAACACTTTTCAAAGGTAGCCCCATGTAGAGAGCGACTGTTCTTATAGTTTTATCCTATAATCTCTGCACTCTTTCTAGAGTCTCAACATGACTTTTTCATATTTTGATCCATGGATTTATAAAAGATACTGTTTGAAAAGCTTGTCTTTTTGAAGGATTGTCCAGCACGCATCCCGTTTAAGGATACCAGACTTTTAATTGAATGTTTCATACCATTTCATTTTTAATTATTGTTTTATGTTTTTATGATGATTGTTTTTTACACTTTGTTGTTTCATCTGACTGTTGTCCACAGTTCAGAGTCGCTTCTTGCGAGATGGACAATCATATAAATGTGAAAAATTAATAAATCAATTTAAAAGAAGATGAAATGGGAGCTTATCCCATGTTCACATAACAAGGTTCACAATCTGTTAGGTATTTTTTATTTTATTTATTGTTAGAGTTGAAAGGGACCATGCAGGTCATCAAGTCCAACCCCCTGCCTAAGCAGGAACCCTATAGTATGGCATGATACCCTGCATTTCTCTAAATTATAGCATTATTTGCAACTACAAAAATAGCTATTCTTATTTTATTTTCTGAAAGGTTTTGTTTAAGTTTGCCTTCTTTTTCTGTTGCATTTTATATTTGTTTATATTTTTACATTGCCCCCAAAATTCATGGCTGGTGAATTATAGGGTATAAATGCAGTAATTTAATAATGATGCACTCCAGGTACAAACTAACTAACCCTACGTGAGACAAATTGGCAAAGAAGCATCAGCAATAGATAGAAGAGAAGATTTGTAGCTCAGGATTGAAATGTGTGGGGTCCTTGATACTCTCTGAGCTTGGTTGTTTTCTTGCAGATATATCGTTAAATATAAAAGATATTCACGAACTGGGAGAGCCAGCGGTAGCAAGGTCAGCCAATGAATAAGCCTTGCAACTAAGTCAGCCAATGGGAGCTAATCACTTCTGAGTTTGTGCAGAGAATCAAAACTGAACACTTAAGCTTAAGGCTGGGTATTGCTCACTCCTCTCTGAACTCTGTCCGCACTCTGTACTCTTCTCACTCTGAACTCTGCTGAAATGAAACTGTCTGCAACTGCTTGAAGAAGAACTCTGCTATTGGGATTGTAAATTCATCTCTTACTATGTTTATAAAAAGTTTATGAATCCAGCTGAATCAGTCATCTGTGTTTGCTTCTGGTTTTGATTTTTGCAACAAACTTTAATAAATGATAGCACACCCTACACTCCTACTAGCACTGATGACGTTACCTAGTTTGATAATAAAATGTCCAGAAGAAAACAACCTCCGAGAGCACCAAGGATCCCAAAACATCACCAGATCTAGTATGGTACAGTTGCTCAATTAGAAAACATGTCACATTATATGGTGCCCCAAAGATTTATCACATTCCTTCAAATCCCCGAAGAGAAAGCCAAAAACAAAGTTTCAGAATCAAATGAATCCTGTCTAAACCTTTCTTGATAGGTTGTTTAATGTTCTCCCTGGAAAGAGCCGGGGTGGCGCAGCAGGTAGAGTGCTGTACTGCAGGCCACTGAAGCTGACTGTAGATCTGAAGGTCAGCGGTTCAAATCTCATCACCGGCTCAAGGTTGACTCAGCCTTCCATCCTTCTGAGGTGGGTAAAATGAGGACCCGGATTGTGGGGGCAATAATGCTGGCTCTGTTAAAAAAGTGCTATTGCTAACATGTTGTAAGCCGCCCTGAGTCTAAGGAGAAGGGCGGTGAAAAGTCAGGACTCCGGTAGTTTTAATCAAACAGGTTTATTCATGACAAGGTAAATCACAAGCTCTGGAACAGCAGATTTCCCAAATGAGGGCAACGGCTAACCCGTTGCCCTTTTATACTCTCTAAAAACGGCGGGCTTTCTTTAACTGACAAATATTTAACTTTTGCGGCTATTTTCTGAATAGCCGCGTCTTAACCAATCACAGATTTTCTGCGATTATTTTTTAACAAACACAACACCCCTCCCTCTTTGGCTGAGACCAGGATTACGTGTTAATCCACGTCACATAGTCCTGCAAGCGGATTGGTGGCTTTACAGATCTCTGGGACCTGCGCAGTTCATTTTGCTGGGAGCTGCTTGCCTGGACGGCCGGCTCCGTTGCTCCGCTAAGGCTAGTTTCTGACGGGCCTGGTTGCGATGATGCATTTTGATCTTCGCCGGCCGCCAGGGGCAACAAGCAGCCATCGCTGGAGTCTCGAGGTGGTTCTGGTAAGTCCTCTATTGGTTTGTCTACAGTAGGCAAAATGTCTGGGTTAGTCTTAATTCTTTTGCGTAGTTGGTCGACATGCCGATGCCAACTGCGCCCATCTGTTAATATTATGATGTATGTTTTTAACCCGGTTTTATCTAATACCGTTCCTTCTTTCCATTTGTCGTTTGAATCATAGTCTTTAGCATAAATTAAATCCCCAATGTTAAACTGTCTCTCGCTTTGTAATTTTATTTCTTTTTGGTCATTCTGGTAATTTGGGTGAATTCTGTCTAGTTTAGAACGAAGGTTTCTGCCCATTAAAAGTTCTGCCGGGCTTTTGTTTGTGGACGCCGATGGCGTAATATGCTGAATGGTTAAAAATTCATCGATTTGTTGTTGCCAATCTCCTAATGGTGCTTTGTTTAATGCTTCTTTTGTGGTTCTAACCATTCGTTCTGCTTGCCCATTAGCTTGGGGAAAATGAGGTGGATAGAGCACATGTTTTATGCCCTGGTCTGCAAGAAATAGTTCCATTTGACGGGCTGTCAACTGAGGCCCGTTGTCAGATACCAAAATGTCTGGAATACCATGTGTGGCAAACATTTTCCTTAATGCCTTTATAGTTGCGCTAGTAGTTGTGGATGCCATGAGTTCAATTTCCAGCCACTTGGAGTATGCATCCACAACTAGTAAAAAGGATTGGCCCCTGATTGGTCCTGCAAAGTCAATATGTATTCTGGACCAGGGCCCTCTTGGTGTTGGCCACTCTGATGGTGTGACTTTTGGTGGGTTGGGTCTTGTTCTCTGGCAGGGTACACAACCACCCACCCATGACTCTATGTCCTTATCCAACCCTGGCCACCATAAATGACTTCTGGCAATAGTTTTCATTTTGACTATTCCTGGGTGACCTATATGCAATAACTGCAATGCTTGCTTCTGTAAGGATTTTGGAATAACAACCCTGTCTCCCCATAATATACAATCTTTTAACACATTTAATTCAAACTGTCTATTCTTAAAGGGTTGAAAGTGATTTGGTTGCTGTTCAATTGGCCATCCTTTTAATATCCATTGTTTAATATATTTTAAAATTGGGTCTACTTGTGTCTGATTGGCTATTTCTGTCGCTGTTAATAAAGTTTGTTTACTAGTTTCAATTAATAAGATGCTTGAGGCAGGGGCTGGATCACTGACTAATTCTGTTTGGGGGCACCTGCTTAATGCATCGGCATTCCCTATCTCTTCCCCCCCCCCCCCTGTGGATTAATGTATAATTGTAAGCGGCTAGAAAAATAGTCCAACGAGTCATACGAGGGGAAAGAAAGGCGGGAGTTTGTTTGTTTCCCGCCAAAATGCCTAAAAGCGGTTTATGGTCGGTGATTAAAGTGAAAGGGCGACCACAGAGGTAATAATGAAATCGTTTAACTCCAGCGACAAGGGCTAGCGCCTCCTTGTCGAGTTGGGAGTAATTCCTTTCAGCTGACGAAAGAGTTTTAGAGTAATAGGCTATTGGGGCTTCTGTGCCGTCTGGGAAATTATGGCTGAGGACAGCTCCTATGCCGAACGGTGAAGCGTCGCAGGTTAGGGATAAGGGCATAGCTACATTATATTGTACTAAAACACTGTTGGAGGAAAGTAAATTTTTTACTGCTGTAAAAGCGGCTTGTTCTTTTGGTCCCCACGTCCAGGCAGAGTCTTTCTTTAGGAGGTTATGAAGCGGTTCTGCCACCGTCGCTTTCTGTTTAAGAAAGACGGAATAAAAGTTAAGGAGTCCTAGGAAGGCTTGCAAATCTGTCTTATCTGAGGGGGTGGGAGCATTTCTTATAGCATCAACTTTGTCGTTTGTGGGGTGAATTCCAAACCTATCTATTGTAAAGCCCAAGAATTCTACTTTGGGAACGGCCCAGGAACATTTGTCCGCTTTTAAATGGAGTCCTGTTTCTTTAAATTTAGTTAAAACGCGCCTGATTCTGTCCCATAATTCAAATTTGGATGTGGCTGATATTAATACGTCGTCGAAATATGGGACGACCCCTGGAATATTACTTAAAATTCGTTCCATCAAACCCTGAAAGATGCCAGGGGCGGTAGAGACTCCAAACTGGAGCCGGGTGCATTTAAAGGCACCTCTATGTGTTACAATTGTCTGGGCTTCAGAGGTGTCTTGATCAACGGGAAGCTGTTGATATGCCTGGGCTAGGTCCAATTTCGCGAAGATAGACCCATTTCCTAATGTGTGTAAGAGTTGTTGCACGACTGGGATTGGGTAGGCATTATGCTGCAAGGCTTTATTAATCGTGGCTTTATAGTCTGCGCAAATTCTAATAGAGCCATCCGGTTTAACGGGTGTTACAATAGGAGTTTCCCATTTAGCATGATCGGTGGGAATTAAGATGCCCTGAGCTATTAATTTGTCCAATTGTTCATCCACTTTAGGCAAAAGTGGAATGGGAATTCTGCGGGGCTTTAATCGGATGGGCGAAATATTTGGGTCTAGATTAAATGATATGGGGCTGCCTGTATATTTACCCAGAGTGCTAGAAAAAACTTCGGGAAATTCTTTCAATAAATCATTTGAGTCAAAAGAGTCACATACATTGTTAACCCCTGAAATTTCAATGCCTAAAGGTTGTAACCATCTAAGTCCCAGCAATGTGTGTTTAGGACCGTCAACCACTAGAAGGGGTAAAAACCCTTGAAATTTTTTAAACGCAATAGGAACATTTAAACATCCTAATACTGGAATCTTATGGCCCTGAAAATCACTCAAACCCGGTTCCCAAGGTTCCAAGTCAGTTTGTTTTACACGAGGTAAATATAATTTAAGTTTTTCCCAAGGCATTATGGAATGTCTGGAACCAGTGTCTAATTCCATTTGGCAGGGGCGGCCGTTGAGGAAAAGAGAAACAAATAGCTTGTTTTCCGCAGCGGGAAAATTGCAGTTTACAGAAGAAGGGGAGTTACCTCGTTGGTTTGAAGAGTGCGAGTTGTCAGCCGGGCGGGAAACATTGCGTGAAAACGGCGGTCGTCGATTCCTCGGTGAAAAATAGGGTCGTTGGTTTTGCTGAGTTGCTGGAGTTGGGTTGGCGGCGCAGCAGACTTCAGCGATGTGGCCGCGGCGCTGGCAACGGCGACAATAGGCGTCCTTGAAATGGCAGCGAAAACGAGGATGATTTCCGTTGCAGCCGGCGCATCTGTCCGTTCGGGGTGTTTCTTTGGCGTCATGGTCGGGAGCTCTTCGGATTTGGAGGCAGGTGTCGTCTGGATTGGCGGATTCCGCGTGTTTTTCATCGGGAGAGCAGGCGTGCCAAGGTGATTCATCGGGGATGTGATGCACGGTTGAGGTTGCGCGTTTAATTTCGGCAACAGATGTTTCAGATACCTCGGAGGCTTTTGCTGCCTTAAGAATGTCTTGGAGAGAGGCATCCTCATCAACTAAATATTTCTTCTGTAGCGTGATATTGGTTAGACCGAAGATAAGGCGGTCAATCAACTGTTCCTCTGGGTCCTTGTATTTGCACTTCGGGAGGAGTGTGCGTAGCCGAGTTATAAAATCGTTGGTGGATTCTCCGTCCGCTTGCCGCATTTGTGCGAATTGATGGCGGTATACGCGGACAGGAGTCGTCGGCTGGTAATGAGCGGCAAGTTTTGCTTGTAGAGCTGACCATGCGATGGTTTCCAGGGTGTCTGGGTCAACGAGCGTAGAGGCTAGGCTGTAGACTTCAGTGCCGCAATAAGCGAGGAATATGGCTTTCTTCCTATCGTCATCGGCGTCATGTAGATTGCTCGCTTTCAGGAAAAATGTGAATTTGGACATGTAAGAGGTCCAAGCTTCCGTCTCGGAGTTGAATACAGGCGGCGGTGGAGCCATGGCCGAGTTCATGGCTGTGTTAGCGGGAGTTCGACCTCCTCGTCGCCACTGAAAAGTCAGGACTCCGGTAGTTTTAATCAAACAGGTTTATTCATGACAAGGTAAATCACAAGCTCTGGAACAGCAGATTTCCCGAATGAGGGCAACGGCTAACCCGTTGCCCTTTTATACTCTCTAAAAACGGCGGGCTTTCTTTAACTGACAAATATTTAACTTTCGCGGCTATTTTCTGAATAGCCGCGTCTTAACCAATCACAGATTTTCTGCGATTATTTTTTAACAAACACAACAGGCGGCATAAAAATCGAATGAATGAATGAATGAATGAATGAATGAATAAATAAACAAACAAACAAACAAACAAACAAGCCAAGAATGATAAAAATTCTGGAAACCTCATTAACCGAGTGCTTTAATTGGTCAACCAAATGACGTTTGCTGACAGCCAACTGCTCTGTTTGCACTTGTTTGTTTGTTTGTTTTGTTTATTTTGTCAAGAACCTATTGGTAGTATACAAAGATATAACAATGTTTATATACATGATACAGGGGGCAGTAGGCACTCTGGTACACTTATACACACCCTTTACTGACCTCTTAGGAATTGGGAGAGGTCAAAAGTAGATCATCTAAGAATTAAATTTTGTGGTTAGGAGATGATACTACAGAATCTGATATGAGTTCCATGCATCAACTACTCGGTTACTAAAGATGTATTTCCTGCAGTCAAGTTTGGAGCAGTTTACTTTAAGTTTGTATCTGTTGTGTGCTTGTGTATTGTTGTGGTTGAAGCTGAAGTAGTCATTGACAGGAAGGACTTTGTAGCAGATGATTTTATGGGCTGTGCTTAGGTCGTGTTTATGGCGACGTAATCCTAAGCTTTCTAAACCTAGGATTGCAAGTCTAGTTACGTAGGGCATTCTGTTGCAAGTGGAGGAGTGGAGGGTTCTTCTAGTAAAGTATCTCTGGACATTTTCGAGAGTGTTTATGTCTGAAATGCAGTGTGGGTTCCAGACAGATGAGCTGTATTCAAGGATTCAACCAAGTCCACAAATCATGGATTTGAAAATGATGGAATTGCCTAGTGGAACCTAACATTGCTTTTCTCTTGGTAATGCTATTCCAGTGACCAGATTTGTTCCATAGCAAAAGAAGAAAACACCCTGAAAATTTTGGCCACTGTTTCTAGTCTTACGCCAGATTTTTCAGTTGCTTATGTCAAAAAAACTCTCATTAGCACCTATAATTTAAGCAATTTTAAAACAAGAGAGAGAGAGAGGACATTTTGCTCAGTTCCAGCTGTGTACCCAAGCAAGGGCAATGCACCCAAGTTCCATTGTTTTTGGCAAAATGTATTAAACATCTTGCGATGTTGTTGAAACTTAAAAAAAAAAAGATGGAGTTTCTCAGAATCTTGCCATTAATATTGAACTGGTCTTCAACGCGCCAATGTTCTTTTGTATTTATTGCCAGCAGCAAGGGCTATGTAAAACATCTTCTTATGGTGCTGAAATCTTTGGGAGGAAAATCAAAGAATGATCTCATCATCTGTTTTGCAAAAGAGCAGATCTCCTATTCTCCAAAGCACCCGAGGATAGGGCAAGAAGCAATGGGTGGAAACTAATCAAGGAGAGAAGAAACTTAGAACTAAGGAGACATTTCCTGAAAGTTAGAACAATTACCGGTAATCAGTAGAACAAGTTGCCTCTAGAACAGTGGTGGGCAATTAATTTTGCCATGGGGCCGCATGAGAAATTGGGATGGTTTTATAGGGCTGGAATAATGCTTCATCAGGGAGGGGGCCCACGGTGTGCCTGCGCAGAGGACCCCCCCCTTTGGGAGCTGGCACTTCCTGGCCCGCGGCTGCTGCTGCTACCCCTCTACTGCCGCCGCTGCTTCTCCTTCCTCCACCGCTTTCTCCGCCCGCCCACACCCCATTCTCCATACTGGAAGAGCAGGACCAGCAGTCACGTGGGTTGCTCACTCTCCAATCCGTATAGGACAGAACCTTGTCTTTAAAAAGATTGCTGGATCTGCCCCTTCCCCAGAATTCACTCGGTCCTCCTACCGGCAGGACATGTGGTGGCTCAGCTCCTCTCAATAACACTTCGTTCTTCGTTCTTCTCACAAACTACAGATAAGTAAATTTCAATTACCTTTTATTATTATCAGGCCCAAGTGCACATTAGCCCTTCTGACCCTCCAGAGTGTAGAAGTTGTGAATGCTTCAATGCTGGACGTTTTTAAGATGTTTGGTAACCATTCGTCTGAAATGATATAGGCTTTCCTGCCTAAGTAGGGGGTTGGATTAAAAAAGCTCCAAGGTCCCTTCCAACTCTGTTATTCTATTCTATTCTATTCTATTCTATTCTATTCTATTCCATTCCATTCCATTCCATTCTACTCTACTCTACTTGTAACTAGAATTATGTGGTGGTGCAGTGGTTAGAATGCGGTACTGCAGACTACTTCTGCTGCCTGCTGGCTGCCTGCAATTTGGCAGTTCAAATCTCACCAGGCTCAAGGGTGACTCAGCCTTCCATCCTTATGAGGTGGGTAAAATGGGAACCCAGATTTTGGGGGGTAATATCTATCTATCTATCTATCTATCTATCTATCTATCTATCTATCTATCTATCTATCTGTTCTGGATTCTGGTTAGAACTTTGGTTAAATTGGAAATAACGCTTACTGAA
This sequence comes from Erythrolamprus reginae, assembly GCF_031021105.1. NCBI lineage: Eukaryota > Metazoa > Chordata > Lepidosauria > Squamata > Dipsadidae > Erythrolamprus > Erythrolamprus reginae. The sequence goes on along the minus strand of NC_091952.1, from coordinate 240,837,453 downwards.
TGCAGGATTTCATAAACAAAAACTCCATCTTTATTTCTCCTCTCCTCTGTATTCAAAATACATTACAGGCCGTCAAATTCTTTTCTCTCTTATCTTAATGATTAGAGCACACAAAAGCATTCCTCCAGACCTCCTCCCTTATCTTAAGATTTATGTCTAGGCAGCGTAGTTCAAAGCAATAAAAACAGCTGTTAAATAGCAGAGAATAAACTAGCTTACTTTGTATTATATAATAATAATAATAATAATAATAATAATAATAATAATAATAATAATAATAATAACAACAACAATATCTATCTATCTACCTACCTGTCTGTCTGTCTATCTATCTATTTATTGTATTTATATGCCGCTCACTCCAAAATGGAGCAGCTAACAGTAGAAATAAATACAACAACAATAAAAACAGTTAAAATGTAATAATAAAACCAACAATACAATAAAACAATAATGACATTAAAAAACCATACATACTTGCAATCAACCTAATTCCAGGCCTGCTGGAAAAGTCAGGTCTTAATGGCTTTCCGGAAGACCATTAGGATGGAGATAGTGTGGCGCTCTGGAGGCAGATGGTTCCAAAGGGTTGGAGCTGCCACCGAGAAGGCTCTTCCCTGAGGTCCCACCAACCAACATTTTTTGGCGGACGGGACCTGGAGAAGGCCAACTCTGTGGGTCCTTACTGGGTGCAGCGAGGTATGAGATCGGAGGCAGTTCCGTAAATAGTCTGGCCCTGAGCCATTACTGACCCTGAGCCAATACTCTGTAAACTGCTTAGAGAGGGCTGTAAAGCACCTTGAAGCAGTATATAACAGATTAACAGAGTTGTATGGGACTTTGCAGGTCATCTGGTCCAACTCCCTACCCAAGCAGGAAACCCCACATCTGCCTCTACCTAGGCTTGAACTCACAACCTCCTGCTTGTGAGATAAAGGCTTCACCTCTAGGCTACAGCAGCTAGGCAAAAGAAAGTGTTATTGCTATTGCTGTTATTCAGCCACCATTCCTCTATCTCGGGATGACCCTTTGTGCCACTCTAATGGAATGAGTGATAAAGTGATCCACATGAAGCAAGTAGATATGAAGTCACAGTGGTCTCATTTTTAGGTGTAACCCCTGCACTGAAGGGAGATGAGTCTGCTTTTGATCCAAAGTTAGTACCAGAGTAACCTTGATTTATTCCTGTAACAAAGACAAAATGCTAGTTTAAGGCTAGAAATGCTATTTTAGAAGTAGCATCGAAGATAATAACAACAACAACAACAGAGTTGGAAGGGACCTTGGAGGTCCAACCCCTGCTTAGGAAGGAAACCCTACACTACTTCAGCCAGATGTTTATCCAACATCTGCTTAAAAACTTCCAGTGTTGAGGTATTCACAACTTCTGGAGGCAAGCTGTTCCACTGATCAACCGTTCTGACTGTCAGGAAATTTCTCTTTCATTATAAGTTACTTCTCTCCTTGTTTCATTTCCAACCATTGCTTCTTGTTCTACCCTTAGATGCTTTGGAGAATAGGTTGACTCCGTCTTCTTTGTGGCAACCCCTGAGATATAAGAACACTGCTATCATGTCTCACCTGGTCCTTCCTCATCATTAAACTAGCCATGCCCAGTTCCTGAAGGCATTCTTCATATGTTTTAGCCTGTAGTCCCCTAATCCAGTGATTTTCAACCTTTTTTGAGCTGCGGCACAGTTTTTACATATACAAAATCATGGGGCACATTGAGCGGGGGGGGGGGGGTAAAAAAAGTTTGGACAAAAAAATTCTCTCTCTGTCTTTCTCCTTTTTGCTCTATTTCTCTCCCACTTTCTCTCTCTTCCTTCGTTCCTCTTTCTCTCCATCCCTCTTTCTTTCTCTTTTTTTTGCTCTTTCTATCTCTCCCTCCTTCCCTGCCTATCTTTCTCTCTCTCTCTTGCTTTCTCTCTCTCTCTTTCTTTTTCTCTCTCTTTTTCTTTCTCTTTCTTTCTTTTTCTTTCTCTCTTGCTTTCTTTCTCTCTTTCTTTCCCTCTCTCTCTTTCTCTCTCTCTCTCTTGCTGAGCTTCGCGGCATACCTGACCATGTCTCGCGGCACACTGGTTGAAAAACACTGCCCTAAACATCTTTTTTGCTCTTCTCTGTACTCTTTCTAGAGTCTCAATATCGTTTTTCATCCTGACAACCAAAACTAAATGCAGTATTCCAAGTGTGGCCTTACCAAGGCCTTATAAAGTGGTATTAACACTTCACGTGATCTTGATTCTATTCCTCTGTTAATGCAGCCTAGAATTGTGTTGGCTTTTTTGGCAGCTGCTGCACACTGCTGGCTCATATTTAAATGGCTGTCCACTAGGACTCCAAGATCCCTCTCACAGTTACTACTGTTGAGCAAGGTACCCACATATACTGTACCTGTGCATTTTGTTTTTCTTGCTTAAATGTAGAACCTTACTTTTTTCACCATTGAATCTTCCCGGGGATCTTCTAGGGCATGCTGGCTTGTCCCACCTTGCATTCCTGGGATCCCATCCAGCAACATACCAACAGAAGAGGCCAAGTACCGAATTGGCAGCATGCCATCATTATGTGTTTGGACAACACAGGTCTGGCACCACCGCGCAAGAAGCCAGGATAATACTAGAAATCCATTTTGCCTTTGTGAAGGGGAGATTTTATTTTATTTTATTCATTTGTCCAATACACAAATACATAGGAAGAAAAATAGACATGTGGTAATATATATAAGGGTAGAAGTGAACTTAGAGGAGAGGATATATGAAAGAAAGAGAATATATATGATAAGTGAGAGAAAGGAAAGACAATTGGACAGGGGACGAAAGGCACACCAGTGCACTTATGTACGCCCCTTACTGGCCTCTTAGGAACCTGGAGAGGTCAATCGTGGAGAGTCTAAGGGAGAAATGTTAGGGGTTAGGGGTTGACACAATTGAGTCCGGTAATGAGTTCCACGCTTCGATAACTCGATTGTTGAAATCATATTTTTTACAGTCAAGTTTGGAGCGGTTCGTATTAAGTTTGAATCTGTTGCGTGCTCTTGTGTTGTTGCGGTTGAAGCTGAAGTAGTCATTGACCGGTAGGACGTTGCAGCATATGATCTTGTGGGCAATACTCAAATTGTGTTTTAGGCGCCGTAGTTCTAGGCTTTCTAGGCCCAGGATTGTTAGTCTATTTTCGTAGGGTATTCTGTTTCGAGTGGAGGAGTGAAGGAATGATGGGCCTTTACTCACAGATGTAAGAAATGCAAAGATACTCCATCCCTGTAGAGGTAGGTGGGTTGACAGCGCTCTCTGTTTGTATTGGACTGGTGATTGGTCCTGGATAATAGCCATAGCACTTACATACCGCTTCACAGTGCTTTAAAACCCTCTCTTAGTGGTTTAAAAAGTCAGCATCTTGCCCCCAACAATCTGGGTCCTCGTTTTGCCCACCTCGCATGGATGGAAAGCTGAATCAATCTTGAGCCTGGTGAGATTCGAACTGCCAAATTGCAGTCAGTCGGCCGTCAGCAGAAATAGCTGCAGTACTATACTCTAACCACTGGATCGCCACGGTGGCTCTAAGTTCTAGATTCTTAATCATAGAAACATGCAAAGACTGAAGGATTTTTACTGAGCTGATAGATCTCAAAATAGTCAAAGCATCCTGGAATAGTCTTGGGTATAATTTAAGTCAGAGGTCTTCAAACAAGGCAACCTTAAGACTGTAGACTTCAACTATGCATAGCTGACTGGAGAATTCTGAAGTTGAAGTCCACAAGTTTTAAAGTTGCGAAGTTTGAAGACCTCTGGTTTAAGTGGACTTCTGAAAGGATGGAAGTTTGAAAGGATGGCCATTTAAAGAGACCATGATAGGATGCATCAGAGATAACAATGTAAGCAAACAGTTTTTTTCTGCAGAAAACAATACAGTCGGCATAAGTTAGTTTGTCCTGCAGCCTTAGGCATGGCCTTTTTTCCCCTTGGACAATAGGCACCCCGTTGTAGGTCAACGTTTTAGAGCCATTCCATAGACTGTGGGTTTATTTATTTATTTTTCACATTTCTGCTTTGCTGCAAATCAGAGACTCTTATCAGCTTCACAAAGCAAATATATTATTATCAACAGTATAATAGCTATAAAAACATCAAATATTTTGGATTTTTTTAAAAAATAATTTTTATTGACGTATTTATATTAAAAACAAAACATAGAAAACATTGAAAACATACAATATAACATACAAAAAAAAGAAAAAGAAAAAAGAAACGAGAACAGAAAAGGAAAAAAAGAAAAAAGAAAAGAAGAAAATTCATCACTTAATTAATCAATATTTTGGATTTTACTGATCTGATTTTACTGATCTGCTCTTTTTCAAATTTGAACCTTATATATGTTTTCGCTCACTTCACTAAAACTTTAAATTCATTTTCATCTATTTTCCATCTCAGTTTGCTATAGAACTGTCTATGGAGATTTTCAATCATCCAGGTCATGATTGTCCCAAAGGTTTTGCTTCAAAAGGCAACAGGATCTTGATTTTTTCTTTGAAAATGTTTCACTTCTCAACCAAGAAGCTTCTTCAGTTCTGACTGAATGGTGGGGAATAGAAGGACGAATATTGGTATAGGAACCTGTATTCTCTTTGTCTTGCTCATAGATAGCTCCAAGGATCTCAAGAGAAGAGGTGATGCCCCCAAGTAGCATTAGATGTTGCCCTTCTCAGATAAAATGTAAAGTATGGGATTCATTGTAATTGAATTGTCAGAAGTGGGATGCTTTTCATGCTGTCCCAGACTGTGTAGGTTCTAATGGTCTGAATAATTTATATGTGCAAAATGTCAAAGGAAAGTGCTGAGTGCTTTTCAGCTTGGCAGGGAGCCTGAATGTTTGAAGTTCTTGGACCAAAGGATGAAAATTAAGCAATTCTACTGTCCAGCCTCAAATACAGTGGTACCTCTACCTAAGAACTCCTCTACTTAAGAACTTTTCTAGATAAGAACCGGGTGTTCAAGATTTTTTGCCTCTTCTTAAGAACCACTTTATTTATCTATCTATCTATCTATCTATCTATCTATCTATCTATCTATCTATCTATCTATCTATCTATCTATCTATTTTGTCCAATACACAATACATATTGAAGAGGATAGACATGAAGTATTATATATAAAGAAAAGATATAAAAGTAGAGGAGAGGATATGTGAAAGGAAGAAAAGATATATGATATATGGGATAAGGAGAGACAATTGGACAGGGGATGAAAGGCAGGCTAGTGCACTTATGTACACCCCTTATTGACCTGGAGAGGTCAATCGTGGATAGTCTAAGGGAGAAATGTTGGGGGTTAGGGGTTGACACTACTGAGTACGGTAATGAGTTCCACGCTTCGACAACTCGATTGCTAAAGTCATATTTTTTATAGTGAAGCTTGGAGTGATTAATATTAAGTTTGAATTTGTTGTGTGCTCTTGTGTTGTTGCGGTTGAAGCTGAAGTAGTCATTGACAGGTAGGACGTTCCACATATGATTTTGTGGGCAATACTTAGATCGTGTTTTAGGCATCATAGTTCTAAGCTTTCTAGACCTAGGATTGATAGTCTGCTTTTGTAGGGCATTCTGTTTCGAGTGGAGTTTAGAACCTGAGCCCGGAAAAATTTCCCAGGAAATTTGAAAGCGGCACGAAGCCCTGGCCAGTTTCCTGCCATTCCCCCTTTAATCCCGGCCATCTGGGGCTTTTCTGGGCTGCCAGAGGAGCCTTTCGGTGGTGCTTAAGGAGGTTTTGACAGTCCAGAATGAACGAAGCATTTTCCTTTCTCTGGGCGCTTGGAAAGGGAATAAACCTCTGCCAGCAACCAGTGAAAAGAAACACTCCCTTTGCTCTGGACAGTCCAGAGCAAATGGAGCGTTTTCCTTTTTCTGGGTGATTGGAGAAGGAATAAGCCACTTTGCTATGGTGACTCCCTCGTGCTGCCTCCAATACACCCGGCATGAGGTTGACTCTCTGGGTGTAGAAAGGCCAAAGGGGGTGCTTCGCCCCTGCCAGATCAACTCAGCTTCAGCCAAACCAAGGAGTCACTACAGTGAAGGAAAGGCACTGGCTACAAAGCAAGCGAGCGAGCGGGGAGGGGAGCCCTTCAGCATGGGAAGGAAGTGGAATCAGATAGCAGCAGCTGCCTTTCGGTCAAAGGAGCGGGAGGTTCCCCTCTCTCGCCCACCTGGGTTTCTCTCTCTGGCGCAGTGTGTGGGAGGCCGTCTCGTGCCGGGTGTATGGGAGGTATGTGCTCCTCCTCGCCACCTCAGAGTCCCTCTTTTTTTGAAAGCCTTAAAGTTTTGGATTTTTTTGATTCCCCTCCCCTCACCTTCTTCCTACAGCACCGACTGTCCTCCTCTTCTTCTTCCTCCTCCTCCCACCCAAATTCCGAGCTTTTATTTCTTTCTTAATGGGTTTGCATGCATTGTTTGCTTTTACATTGATTCCTATGGGAAAAATTGCTTCTACTTACAAACCTTTCTACTTAAGAACCTGGTCATGGAACGAATGAAGTTCTTAAGTAGAAGTGCTACTCTACTACTCTCTGGAAACTTTGTTGACAGCAGAGCTCTATCGTGATACAAAATTGTACCTTTCCCCTGCTTAAAACAGAGCATTTAGAAATGCAGCATAGCTGGGAAGGAAGGAATGTTCCTTCATGAAATAGCTGCACTGACCCCAGGGCTGGGTTCCAGGTGGGGATTTTACTTACCGGCTGCTACAGGTATACTCTTCCGGACTGTCACGGGTGCACCAGGCAGACATGAGCATGCCCATCAGCACAAGATTTGGCTTCTGTGCATGTGCAGCAAGCGAAATCACACACAAGGACCCACATTTTTGGCAATTTCTTTGCTTCTGTGCATGTGCAGAAGCAAAAAAATTGCTGAAAATTGGTGAAATCTCATGTGCTAGATTTTGCCTGCTGCACACGCACAGAGGCCAAATCTTGTGCATGCACACATGTGAATGTTTCAGGGGCATGGAGATGTGTGCACATCTCCATTTCAACTAGGGGTGACCTGATTTCAGCCGTACCGCCTGCAACCCATTACTAGTGGGTTCGAACTTACCTCGCCGCCAGTTCTCTTCCTCCTGTGCCGTGTGGGCACCTCATGCACACCGCATGTGCAGAGGCCAAAAACTATGCTGCCACCAAGAGAGCCAGTTTGGGGGCATGACCAATTAGTCATTGCTCCCAGGTCTATGAGAAGGGGTAAATTCCCTGGTACAACTGGTGCAAACCAGAAGCATCCTACCTCTGACTGACCCTGCCTGTCAACTTGACCAAGTGGACAAGACAGGAAACATGACCAGATAAATTAATTCTACTTTATTATAAAGCTGCATTAACAGAACAGAGATTAGAATTACCCCTTACTCTAACACTCTTCCAGAAGGCACTGAAAACCAGGTTCTGCCAGTGGGATTGGGGAACCCAGAGCGGGATGGAATCCATTAAATGGCTTGTGTGATGTATTGTTGCCAGGGAGGGGGGCTTTTATATTATTCTATTAATTTGTTATTCCATTATTTTCTTCTATTAGTTTGCTTCTATTAGCAGTCTGCATTGGTTGCCGATCAGTTTCCGGTCACAATTCAAAGTATTGGTTATGACCTTTAAAGCCCTTCATGACACCGGACCAGGATATCTGCGAGACCGCCTTCTGCCGCACGAATCCCAGTGGCCGATTAGGTCCCACAGAGTTGGTCTTCTCCGGGTCCCGTCAACTAAACAATGTTGTCTGGCAGGACCCAGGGGAAGAGCCTTCTCTGTGGCAGCTCCGACCCTCTGGAATCAACTCCCTCCAGAGATTAGGACTGCCCCACCCTCCTTGCCTTTCGTAAACTCCTTAAAACCCACCTCTGTCGTCAGGCATGGGGGAACTGAGACATCCCCTCCTTGCCTATGTAGTTTTGTGCACGATATGACTGTGTGTATGTATTTTATCTATTGGGGTTTTTTTCTTTTTAGACTTTTTAATGTAAAACTGTTATTTAAGATTTTAATTATTAGATTTGTTACCATGTATTGTTTTTATCACTGTTGTGAGCCACCCCGAGTCTATGGAGAGGGGCGGCATACAAATCTAATAATAATAACATATATATATTATATAGGTACGTGCATATATATATATATATATATATATATATATATGTATGTATGTATGTATGTATGTATCTATGTATGTACTGTATGTATGTATGTATGTATGTATGTACGTATGTATATATGTATGTACACACATACACACACACACACACACACACATGATATTTTTATAGTATGGTAAGCCACACAAACACACACAAACACACACATACACACACACACACACACACACACACACAATGTTTTTATAGTCCATTAAGCCATCTTGAGTGCGAATAGGCAGCAATATAAATTTCTAAATAAATAATTTCTCCTCTATCACATTTACAGCCAGTGAATTATGAAGGGTCCCTTCTGAGCCCCTATTAACTATGCAGCTGTGGAAATGGTGAAATCCAATACCAGTTATGTGGTATTTTTATTCTTTTGTTAAATATCACTAATATCATTTTAGGAATATATATTAGTTTCCATGTCTCTTTTTATTTCTCAAATCATACTGCTCTTTTTTGAAAGCAGGAAATCCTGCTTTCTAGCTACCTAGATCATTGGGCATAGCTGATTGTTGCACAGCTGATCGTCGAATATACAGATTCGCCCAAACCTGTAGCATTTTTTACTACCGGTTCGGGCGAACCAATCCGAACCAGTAGCATTTCACCTCCAATTGACCTCCTCTTCTTTGTGGCCATCCCTCAAATATCTCAATTGCTATCACAACACTCTAATCCTTATTTTCATTAAAATAGACATATCTAATTGCTGCAATCATTTTTTATATATTATAGCCTCCAGCCCCCTAATCATCTTTGTTGCTCTTCTCTGAACCCTTTCTTGAATTTCAACACTTTTTAAAATGTTGTGGCGACCAAAACTGAATGTTATATTCCAAGTGTGGTTTTACCAGAGCATTATAAAGTGGTACTAACTCTTCAAATGGTCTTGATGGTTGGGGTTTTGCTTTGTTCTTCCTTAGAGTCCTGCTAATTGCTACAGTTTATTGTGGCTATTATTACTATTATTATGGAGTGGATTGTATGTTTTGTTTCCTCTTAAATCTTAATGTGTAAGCTATCTAGAGTTGGCTTTGTGGCTGTGGCGGCATGCATATTTATTAAACAAATAAAAATAAATCCAAATACTATGGTGCCAAGGAAACATTTTACTCTCCTAAAATAGCACTGAAATTTAACCTTAATTCCATATCCTGAAGATACAAAGCCTCAATAGAGAAGCCATTGCTATAGCAGCAAAAAAATTCTTGGCTTCTGGCTGGCTGGCCTATTTTTCCAGAATTGGCATCCTGGTATTGAAATAACCGTATTGTAATTTTTGCTGTTTTCTCCATGACATTTCAGCTTCATCTCTGTACTGAAGTGAAAAAGCCAAGCAGATGTCATGTTGTTTGAGAGATCATAAGGAGGAGAATATGTGTGTGCATGTATATATATTGTATATATACTCTGTCAACTCACCCGGCATATCTAAATATGGGACGGAGCTCACTGCTCCCTTTTGTCTTTTCAACCCCACTCCAGGGGACATCTAGACACCAAACCATATTTTTTCCAAACTTTTTCCAAATTATTTCATTATCAGTTCTTTGCAAGTTTGGAAACATACACACATGGTTACATAGATTTGTATGTCACCCCGAGTCTGCGGAGAGGGACGGCATACAAATCTAAATAATAATAATAATAATAATAATAATAATAATAATAATAATAATACAATATAATAATAATAATAATAATAATAATAATAATAATAATAATAATAATAATAATAATAATTTACCAGTGGCAAAGAACTGGTGGGATCATAAGCCTGAAAAAGTGGTCAAAAATGAGCAAGCAAAACTACTGTGGGACTTCCGACTTCAGACTGTCCGAATTCTGAAGCATAACACACCAGACATTGTGATCATGGAGAAAAAGAAAGTATGGATCATCGACATCGCAATCCCAGGAGACAGCAGAATTGAGGAGAAGTAGCTAGAGAAATTAGTGAAATACGAAGATCTAAAAATCGAGCTGCAACGACTCTGGCATAAGCCCGTGAAAGTGGTCCCAGTGGTACTTGGCATGCTGGGTGCAATACCAAAGGATCTCAGCAGACATTTGAAAACCATTGGAATTGACAAAATCTCCATCTGTCAATTGCAAAAGACCACTTTACTGGGATCGGCAAACATAATTCGCCACTACATCGCGCAGTCCTAGGTGCTTGGGAAGCGCCCAACTGGTGATGAAATACGGAATCCAGCATAATTATAATTATAGTTATTGTTGTTGTTGTTGTTGTTATTATTATTACTATTACATATTTTTGCTGATATGTGAAAAGGAAGGCCAAATCGAGCAGCATTATATAAGATCAACAGTATCTTCAATGGGGATTTTAATACTCTGACGAAATTAGTAGAGGACTAACAAAAGCTAAGTAATTTTAGTAGTTTTAAATAAATTTTAAATGTTCCAGATATCACAATGGCGGTTGCCTCTTCATATGTATGTATGTATGTATGTATCAGTGAAGGGCTGCAAAAAAATTTACTACCACACTGTGGGTGTGGCTTATTTTGTGGGTGTGGCTTGCTGGCCATGTGACCAGGTGGGAGTGGCTTGATGATCATGTGACCAGGGGTGGCTTAAAGGTTATGTGACTGGCTTAAAGGTAGCCAACTTGACATCGCTCACGTCAAAGATTAGGGTTAGGGTGCCTGGCCTCTCCTTGCCTCAAAGAGATACAATTTCCCTATCTGTTTACTATTACTGAACATCCAAAATATACTATTTAATTCTATGTATATATGCCACATGCGTACATGCATATTACACACAGGAACACAAAAATATACATTATCTACTAAATAAACTGTATGTGTATATACAGACACACACACACACAGCTCTTCTAAAATTATACATGTGCATATACACTGTGATAGGAAAAAGATACAAGCAACAAGTTACAGTCATACAGTCATAAGTGGGAGGAGATAGGTGATAAGAATGGTGAGAAAAATTAGTAGAGAAGAACTGAAATAAATGGAACAAGTATTGATGTTCAACAACAACAACAACAACAAGAATCCTGCCTACCTCAACCAACATAGAGGCGGCACATGGACATCCATTTCAATAACCACCTCTAATCCTGTCTTGAAGCTATCAAGGCTGATAGCTGTCATGACCTCTTCTGGAAGTGAATTCCATAAACCAATTACCCTCTGGGTGAAGAAATATTTCCCTTGATTTGTCCTCACTTTCTTACCTATGAGCTTTATGGAGTGCCCTCGTACTAGTATTGTGTGATAGAGAAAATATTTTTTCTCTATCCACCGTTTCTATCCCATGCATGATTTTATACACTTTGATCAAGTCACCCCTTAAACACCGTCTTTCAAGGCTGAAGAGACCAAGGCGTTGCAACCTGGATTCATAAAGGAGGTGCTCCATTTCCTTGATCATACAAGTGTAATTTGAAATGCTTGCTTTTATTTTGAAACAGCTTCCTCCACCCCTTTTTCTCAGCAGACTAAACCAAAGAGCTAATTAGAGCTTGTGAGGTTTGTATGTACCTAAAAACGAAAATTATACTGGCGACCACAGTCAGACATACTGTCAGCTTATGAAGACAGACATGAAATTGGCTTCGACATCATTACACAAGCTATAATCACATAACATCACAAAACATCACAGAAGTGAAAAACTCTTCACTGTTTAGAGTTGCTAAGATCCACTATTGTATACCAACTTGATGTATTATAACCCTGCCTTTAAAAGGCTCACAAAAAAATCAAGAGATGCCCCTCTTTATATATGTACTTTCTTAAATCCAAGACTTGGATTTGTATTTAGGAGTGAAACAGCCCAATCCTACCTAAGGCTGTCATTGTGTTTTGTCTGTTTGTCTGTTGTCTACACTCAAATTAGCCCAAACTATTACCGTATTTTTCGGTGTATAAGATGCACTGATTCCCCCCTAAAAGAGGCTGATAATTTGGGTATGTTCTGAATGTAGCTTTTTTTCAGCCCTAACTAGCTGCTAACGATCTTCCCAGCTCTTACCTTGCAGGCTCTTATCTTACATTGTTTCTCTCTGCAAAGAATGTTTCCCAAGCCCTAAGTCTTTACAGGGGTTTTTTCATTACTCGAACTTGCTCTGAGTAAGTTTCTTTCCAATCCTAACCAGGTGTTAATGATGTTCCCAGCTGTTAACAGATTGCAAGCTCTTTCATTGTTACTCTCTGCAAAGAATGTTTTCTAAGCCCTAAGTCTTTGCAGGGCTTTTTCCATTGCTCTATTTGCTCCAAATGTTTCTTTCCAGGTGCTAATGATGTTCCCAGCTCTTACTGGCTTGCAAGCTCTTTCATTGTTACTCTCTCAGAATAAATTTTTTAAAGCCCTTAACAAGGGGATAAAATAATGTGCTGAAGCTGACCAGACTAAGGACGCTAGCCAGATGAATACCTGGTAAGCAGATTATTTTCCCTGTTTTCCTCCCCCAAAACTAAGGTGCTTATATAAGGTCTTATATTCCAGTGCGTCTTATACTCCGAAAAATAGGGTATATTAAAGCAAGTTTTGAATCAAGATAACTAAAACCTTGAAATTGAAAGAACACATAAAAAAACCAGGACTCTTTATGCCTATAAAATTGACATTTCCACAATGTTCAGGTCAGATTTATTGGCAAAATTGCAGCTATTGCCATGCCTCTGCAGTTACACGATTGTGATTTATGCCAACTTCCCATAAGCAAAGTCAATGGGAAAGTCAGCAGGGATTAAAAAAAAAATTGGGAAGCTTAAAATTTAATGTTCATTCAGGCAGCAATATTTTATCTCTCTTTTTTTAATTTTTAGTTGGTTTTTTTTTCAAATATAACATAAAAAGAAAAGACATACACAGAAACATATACATACAACATTTGGGAAATGAAAGTTTCCCCACTTTTTAGGTGTTCGATCAGAGAATTTTACTTCTTTCACATAGTATTAATTTTTCAATTCTTTTATTCGACGTGTTGCTTTGCTTGAATTTTTATTTATTTCTTTGTTGCTCTTTTCTTTAACCAATCATAAAATTTTGCCCATATTTTATAATAATCTGAATCTTCTTTTCCCTCTAATTGTTTAGATAACCTGTCCATCTCCGCACAATCCAATATTTTTTTAATTACTATATTTTCTTCCGGTGCTTTGTCTATTTTCCATTGTCGGGCATATGCTATCCTGGCAGCTGTTAATATGTGTATAACTAAATATCTTACCTCTTTTTCCATTTTTTTTAATTAAAAATACCCAATAAATACAATTTTGTTTTTTTTTTCAATTTCTTCTGTTACTATTTCTTTTAACCAGTCTGTTATTTTGTTCCAGAAATTTTTTGCTTGTACACATGTCCACCATTGATGATAGAACGTGCCTCTTTCTTTTTTGCACTTCCAGCATAATGGGGAGGTTTTTGGGAACATTTTTGATAGTCTTTCCGGTGATAAGTGCCACCTGTAAAACGTTTTTAATTGGTTTTCCTTGAATGCAGTCGATTTTGTCATCTGCAATATTTTATCTCAAGGGATGACCCAGTGGGTCACAGAGCTGTCTAGTACAAATTAATTTAGGGGGAAGGATCAGTAACTCGCAGAGAGCCCAGTGTAGTGATGGCGAACCTATTTTTCCTCGGGTGCTGAAAGCATCTCGAGTGCACTATTGTGCATATGTAAGTGCCCACACTCATAATTCAATTCTGCCTGGGGAGGGCGGAAATGATTTCTCCCACCCTCCCTAGAGGCTCTCTGGAGGCCGGAAATGGTTCATTTCCCAACTTCTGGTCGGCCCAGTAGGCCCATTTTTCATCCTCCCAAGGTTCCAGAGGCTTGCCTAGATCCTGAGGAGGACAAAAACGCCCACCCCTCCCCCTAGAGGCCCTCCAGAAACCAAAACTACCCTCCCAGAGCATCTGTGTAACTTGAAAATCAGCTGGATACCACCCACATGAGTACTGGAGCTGAGCTAGGCAACAGCTTGCGTATCGGCACATATGGCTATGTGTGTCACCCTTGTGGCTCGCATGCCATAGGTTCGTCATCACTGGCCTAATGTTCCCGTAAGTGTAGCCTGAACTTTCCTCAATAAGCATTTCTTTACGTCCTGTCATCCATCTATAGTAGAAGCAGCTGAAAGCTGTTGTTTAGTTTTCACATTGTTTATTTAGCAAACATAGATGCTGCCAAATGGTAACCTTAGCATCTAAGCACAGAATAAATCAAATACAATTACCTTAGTATCAACAGATCAAAATTAACAACCTATAAGAAAACAATAACACACTGCTAATAGATAAATTTAGAAACTTGGAATAAGCCATTGGAATCTTGCATCCAATTTTGGTCGCCACGATAAGATGTTGTGATTCTAGAAAGAGTACTGAAAAGGGCATTAAAGTTGATCAGCGGACTGGATGTTAAAATATATGAAGAAGTTGAGTATGCCTAGTTTGAAGAAAAGAAGGACCAGAGGTGACATGATAGTAATGTTCCAATATCTAAGAGGCTACTACAAAGAAGAGGGAGGGTCAATCTATTCTCCAAAGAACAAAAAGCAATACATAGAAACTAATCAACATAGAGACCGAACATAGAACAAAGGAGAAATTTCTTGACAGAACAATGAATCAATGGAACAACTTGCCTCTTGATGTTGTACCTAAACACTGGAGGCTTTTAAGAAGAGATTGGGCAACAGTTTTCCTGAAATGGTATAGGGTTTCCTGCTTTGAGGAGGGAGGTTGAACTAGAAGACCTTCAAGATCCCTTCCAACTCGGTTATTTTGTTAAATAATGAATTAAACGTTTCTCGAAAGTATGCCCCATTATCTCCAAAGGTCTTCCAGAAGAGAACATCTCCACTAGCTTTCAAAAGCCCCAAGTCCATGCAGCGGGGTGGCATATAAGTCCAATAAATAAATAAATAAATAAATAAATAAATAAATGAATGAATGAATGAATGAATGAATGAATGAATGAATGAATAAATAAAATAAAATAAAAATAAATAAAATGAAATACAGTGTTCCCTCGATTTTCGCGGGTTCGAATTTCGCAAAAAGTCTATACCACGGTTTTTCAAAAATATTAATTAAAAATATTTTGCGGTTTTTTCCCTATACCACAGTTTTTCCCACCTGATGACATCATATGTCATCGCCAAACTTTTGTCTGCCTTTAATAAATATTTATTTTAATAAACTTTAATAAATAAACATGGTGATTAATAATCTAAATGGTTGCTAAGGGAATGGGAAATTGTAATTTAGGGTTTTAAAGTGTTAAGGGAAGGCTTGTGATACTGTTCATAGCCAAAAATAGTGTATTTATTTCCGCATCTTTACTTCGTGGAAATTCGACTTTCGCGGGCAATCTCGGAACGCATCCCCCATGAAAGTCGAGGGAACACTGTAAACGAAACGAAACGAAATGAAACGAAACGAAACGAAACGAAACGAAACAAAACAAAACAAAACAAAACAAAACAGCAGCATTGAAGCAACCAGCCAAATTCTGGAGGTCAACCGGGAACAAACAGCCTTTTGAGGGGTTCCTGTGCCTTTATACCACGAAAAAGTGGCTATTAGTTGTTCCTGTTTTAAAATAGAGTTTTCTCTTTTCTCATGAAAAATAAATTGGCTTTGGATACAATCCAGCATGTTTCATCAATATGGTCACTGATGATAACTAGGTTTGCAAGCTACCCTACTATTATTGGCCACTTTAAACTGATGTGGCCATGCTCTTCCTTTCTAATTGCTTCCATCTTCCTTTCATAACCGTTTGACTACAGGAGAAATCAATTGTGAGGCTTCCACTCCAAAATGGCGTCTACTTCCAGGATAGATTATTACTATTATTATTATTATTATTATTATTATTATTATTATTATTATTATTATTATTTTGTTTGTTTGTTTGTTTGTTTGTTTATTTGTTTGCTGCCCCTCTCCGAAGACTCAGAGTGGCTAGAGAGGCGGAGATGCAGATCGGCCAGTTCTTTCCTAAATGTGATCTCTAGGCCTCTCAGGGCCTCCTCTATCCTTGAGGCACTCTGTGCTCTGCTTAATGACCCATGTGATCACTTAATGACTGAAACAGGCAAAGCAGGAATAGGAGTCATTAAATGAAGATGAACATGTGAGCATCTTAACTTGAGATTGTAAATCTATTATGATCAGGGTGGGTTCTAACAGGGTGGGCCTTCTACCTCATACCTCCCAGCGGCCAATAAGGGCCCACAGAGTTGGCCTTCTCCAGGACCCATCCACCAAACAATGTTGTTTGAAGGGGCTGCAGGGAAGGGCCTTCTCTGTGGTGGCTCCAATGCTATGGAACCAACTGCCTCTGGGGGTCCATACTACCACCACCCTACCGGTCTTCCAGCAGGCCTAGGGCTATCTTGACTCGGCCGTGAATGATTGAGAGTTATGTATGGTTTTATTAAGAGTTAGTAATGTATTTTTACATTGTCTTTTAATAGTTGTTATTATTGTAAGCCGTCCAGAGTCCAATTGCAGTTGGACGGCATATAAATTTTATAATTTATAAATTTATAATTTATGTACTGCAGGCCACTGAAGCTGACTGTAGATCTGAAGGTCAGCGGTTCAAATCTCATCACCGGCTCAAGGTTGACTCAGCCTTCCATCCTTCCAAGGTGGGTAAAATGAGGACTTGGAAATGGCCCTGGGTTGGGCCGAGAGGCAAATAAGGAGCTATGATGTTCCTTCAATACACCAGGGTGATTTGACACAAAAATATGTAACCCTTCCCTGGTGCAGAGCTGAAGGGATTGGATACTGTAGCCTAGCAGTTAATTCTCTGCCTTACAAGGCAAAGGTTGCAGGTTCAAGTCCCAGTGGGTATGGCTAGCTGATGAGGCCAAAATAAGGCCGAAATAGATCTATCCTAGTCTCCCTTAATTGCCAAATTCAGCAAAAAATCTTGTGACATATATATAAATATATGTCATATATATAAATTTTATAAATAAATTTTATGAATGAATGAATGAATGAATGAATGAATGAATGAATGAATGAATAAATAAATAAATAAATAAATAAATAACTTTGCTGCCAGTTCACAGTGGCAAAAAATCCCAAACAATTCTCCCTCCCCTCAAAAAAAGCCAAAAACAATATGGCGACTGCATGCACAGTGCCAGAAACTTGGCTTCTGTGCATGCTCAGCAGAAAAAATATATTTTTTTAAAAATCAATTTTTTAATTTTTAAAAATCCCCCCAAAAGGTGGTGGCACTCATGGACCGGCACCGACCGAACTGGTTCCGTGACATCATCGTGATATCACCATCGGGGTTCGGGTGAACTGGTCCAAACCAGGAAGAACCTACCTCTGATTATGATCATGAGTAGAAATTAAAAGATTGCGTATTATCTGTAGCAATTATAATATCATCAGAAGATTCACCCAATTAGCAAAGTGAATGAGAACACAAAAGAACCTTGATTCAATTTACTGCTTCGAACTAGATCTCCATTTTGATTTGCCAAACAGCTTTCACCAAAGCTCCTGTTCAAATGTAGTATAGCCCTACCACGAAGGCATGCTTAATAAATAAATGTCCTATTCTAACAAACTGTCCTGAAGCAGGAGTGTGAGAGAAGCAGACCAAAATCCCCATAAACAGAAATTTGGCCACGAATAAAGTGGAAAGTTTTAGCAATGGAAAAACAAATAAACTTCGGCACAATGAGCTTGGACGTTATCATGCAATATAATTAATCGTTCCAAATTCGTGAAAAGGAATGCCCAGAGCCTCATTGCGATTGATCGGTTGATCGGTTGCCTGATGGAGTGATTTGCTGTCAAAAATAGTTTTTAACTCCTAACTAAAATTTAAGATGTGTGGACTTCAACTCTTGGAATAAGGAGAAATTTCCTGACAGTAAGAACAATTGATCAGTGGAACGGCTTGCCTCCAGAAGTTGTGAATGCTGCAACACTCGAAGTTTCTAAGAAGATTTTTAAAGAAGATGTTGGATAACAATTTGTCTGAATTAGTGTAGGGTCTCCTGACCAAGCAGGAGACTAGAAGAGCTCCATGGTCCCCTTCCAACTCTGTTGTTGTTGGGGGTTTTGTGTTGTTGTTGTTGTTGTTGTTATTTTGTTATTGTTATTTATTTTATTTATTGGATTTGTATGCCGCCCTTCTCCGGAGACTCGGGGCGGCTAACAGCGACAATAAAACAGTGTACAATAGTAATTTGGTATTAGAAATGATTAAAAATCTATTAATATAAAAACCAAACATACATACATACATACCATGCATAGAATTGTAAAGGCCTAAGTATAAAGAGGGTCTCAATTCCCCCATGCCTGGTGGCAGAGGTGGGTTTTAAGTTATTTATTGTTATTGTTATTGTTGTTGTTGTTGTTGTTGTTATTAATCATCAACAACAATGCAACACAGTAAACAAGATCATTATGCTGGATTTCGTATTTCATCACCAGTCGGGCACTTCCCAAGGACCTAGGACTGTGTGATGTGGTGGTGAATGTTATTTATTTATTTGTTTGTTTGTTTGTTTGTTTGTTTGTTTGTTTATTCATTCATTCATTCATTCATTCAATTATTTATTTGTTTATTTGTTTGTTTGTTTGTTTGTTTGTTCGTTCGTTCGTTCGTTCGTTCGTTCGTTCGTTCATTCATTCATTCATTCATTCATTCATTCATTCATTCATTCATTCATTCATTTATTTATTTATTTATTTATTTATTTATTTATTATATTTGTATGCCGCCCCTCTCCGTAGACTCGGGGCGACTTGGTGCCAACCCCAGTAAAGTGGCCTTTTGCAGTTGACAGATGGAGATTTTGTCAATTTGGATGGTTTTCAAATGTCCAGTGAGATCTTTTGGCACTGCGCTCAGCATGCCAAAGACCACTAGGATCATTTTCACTGGCTTATGCCAAAGTCATTGCAGCTTGATTTTCAGATCTTCGTATTTTGCAAATTTCTCTAGTTGCTTCTCCTCAATTCTGCTATCACTTGGGATTGCGATGTCAATGATCCATACTTTCTTTTCCTCCACAATCAGCATGTCTGGTGTATTATATTCTAAAATTCAGTCAGTCAGAAGTCAGAAGTCCCATAATAGTTTTGCTTGCTCATTTTCGACCACTTTTTCGAGCTTATGATCCCACCAGTTCTTTGCCACTGGTCAATAGTAGTTCTGGCACAAGTTCCAGTTGTTGTTGTTGTTGTTAATTGTTATTATTAATTCTGTAAGTTCAAGTCCACACATTTTAAAGTGGACAAGGCTGAGAAACATTGAGTTAGTTATTGTCTGATGGACAAATGGCATTGATGATAGAAACAGTTTGCAAGTTCAAAAGAAAAAGAGAATAACAGAATAATCATGTTAGAAAAGGCTTGGAGGCCTTCTAATCAAAGAAATGGCAACCTCCAATGTACTGGAGGTTGGGATGGCATTCGCTGGCTGGGGAATTCTGGGAGTTGAAGTCCAAATATCTTCAAGTTGCCAAGGTTGGGAAACACTGGGTTAGAGTGCAGCACTGCAGGCTACTTCAGCTAACTGCTAGCTGTAGTTCAGCAGTTCAAACCTCACCACCATCCTTCCATCCTTCCAAGGTAGGTAAAATGAGGACCCAGATTGTTGGGGGGTGATATGCTGATTCTATAAACCGCTTAGAGAGGGCTGTAAAAGCACTATGAAGCAGTACATAAATCTAAATGCTATTGCTACTGGCCAAGGTTTGGCCTGAACTTGGATTTGTTCGCAATAAGCAAAGTTCATTGCAAAATATCTCTGTGTGAAGACAATTGGGAAGGAAATGCTTGGCTTATTCTAAACCAGTTTGAGCTTTACCTGAGAAGGGGAAAATCCAACACAGCATGTCCTGCCTACGATGAGAGGAGGGGAAGACACTGAACAGGTTGGATCTGAAATGAAAAGCTGAGGTTGATTGCATAGAACTTTTGTGCTCATTTTTACAAGGACATCTGTTTCCTCTTTGCAAGCTAAGACTTGCTCATTGTCCCTACTCTGAGAAATGGGGTGTGTGTGTGTGTGTGTGTGTGATTTTTGCTGTAGGCTGCATTAAGTGCAGATGGCTGGAAGCTGAGTGGACTTCCTCTGACTACAAGGAGCAGCTATTAGCACAGCTGTATAGAAACTGCTGTTTTGACTCACAGAAAATTGTCTGTGGAATAAAGGGAACTGCTGAGCAAGAGAGGACCAATAGTCACTTGTGTAAATGCATAAATGCCCCGAGTCTGCGGAGAGGGGCAGCATACAAATCAAATAAATGAATGAATGAATGAATGAATGAATGAATGAACAAACAAACAAACAAACAAACAAACAAATACGCAGTGGGGATAGTAAGTTTATGCACTATTTATTGAATACTTACTATTTTTATTGTCCTTCCTTCTCTAGTAGCTTAGTATGACCCTTAATTACTTTTAAAAGAGCAAATAATTAAATAGTATGTTTTTACCCATAAATGCTTTAATCATTTTAATCATTATCTATAACTGAACTTTTATAGCAATGAAAAAGAATTGAGCTACTTGCCTAATCTGTTATCATACTGAACCTTGTGGGTTCAGTACAAAACCTTACTGTGCTCCTCAATAAATCATGCTGTCTATCATTTGTCCTTTTTGTAGCTATTCAAATAATGTGACTTAATCAACTGAAAAAGAGTCCAAGCACCTATCTGAAAACTTACCTTGGTCAGTAAGCCACTCCACCCAGTCACATGACCTTTAAGCCACCCTTGGTCACATGATTGTCAAGCCACTCCCACCCAGTCACATGGCTGGCAAGCCACTCCTACCCCATCACATGACCATCAAGCCACATCCTTTCATTTTGTCACTATCAGTTCTTGTCTAGTAAAATTACTCTTCTCTATCATCATGGAGTTGGGGGTTTTCTTTCCTGGACTTTGAACAGAAGCACATTTGACACCTAACTTGGAATTGAACCAAACGGATATTTCTTCCAACAGTTCTATTGAGGCTGCTTGGTTTATTATACAACTGGACTGCTGATTTTAGGCACCTTTGCACCACGTTTCCATTATCCAACCTCAATACAAATCTATTTGAACAGGCCATCTTTAGTTCTGCTGATCTAGAAAGGCTGAGAAGAAACTGTATGTCTGAGAACACCAGTGGACCAGCTTGCCTGCAGAGATTGTGAGAGCTCCAACACTTGAGACTTTCAAAGGGAGACTGGATTGCTATTTGTCCGAAATGATGTAGAGACTCCATTTTGGGCCTGGAAGGCAGGAAGGAGAGGAAGGAAGGAAGGAAGGCAGGGAGGGAGGGAGGAAAGGAAGGGAGGGAGGGAGGGAGGGAAGGGAGGGAGGGAGGGAGGGAAGGGAGGGAGGGAGGGTGGAGGAAGGGAGGGAAAGAAGGAAGGGAGGAAGGGAAGGGAGGGAGGGAGGGAAGGAAGGGAGGGAGGGTGGAGGAAGGGAGGGAAGGGAGGAAGGGAGGGAGGGAAGGGAGGGAGGGAGGGTGGAGGGAGGGAAGGGAGGGAGGGAGGGTGGAGGAAGGGAGGGAAAGAAGGAAGGGAGGAAGGGAAGGGAGGGAGGGAAGGGAGGGAGGGAGGGCGGAGGAAGGGAGGGAAGGGAGGGAGGGAGGGAGGGAAGGGAGGGAGGGAGGGAGGGAAGGGAGGGAGGGAGGGAGGGAAGGAAGGGAGGGAGGGAGAGAGGCGGGAGGGAGGGAAGGAAGGAAGGAAGAAGGAAAGAGGGAAGGAAGGAAGAAGGAAGGAAGGAAGGAAGGAAGGAAGGAAGGAAGGAAGGAAGGAGATTAGATAGACTGATTATTCTGAAGCCAAGGCATGGCATAATCAAGACTACTTCCCAGGTGGACATGTCTTGCTAATAATAACTGCCTGCCTGTGAGCGCCTATCTCGGAGCCTTAAAACTATCGGGCTCAGAGCTGATGTTAAAGGGTGGAGCCTGTGATAATATCTATTATACATAAATCATCCTGTCTGGACTTAGAAAGCACATCCACCCCTTATTTAACAGCACAGCTTTATAGCTTATTAAAGGTCAGATCCTAATCTCCCCAGAGTCCATGGGAGGCCTGCCATTGGTCTGAATTGGACTGGGACTTCATATAAGTAGTAAACACATTTGACCTTTTCAACAAAATTCCGGTCCAATAAAGCTCAGTGGCAAATGCCCAACTATCTTAACTGAGCCAGGATTTTGACCTGAAAAAATCAGGGTTATATAGTTCTAGCCGAACGTAACAAGTGACAAACTGTTCTAATGTAATTCCAGGGATGACTTTATTCCCGATGGTATAATGTGTAATCCTGCAGTTGGAATTTAATGTTTTCACCTGTGTTAAGGTATAGACCACCAAGGTGAACCTACCTGCTTTGAGATCTGTTGCTTTTGACTGCTTTCATGCTGCAGTGCCTGAGTTTTTTGTGACACTTCTAATTACACAATTATAAAAAATATGTACTGTAAGTATTACATATTTAGATAAAAGGAGGGAAGTTAATTGAAGAAAGTTGGATATGGATGTAATAATATAAAGCTAATCTGGAATGTGATTAAGCCCAGTGTATTTGAATAATGAGACATATTTTTTTTTTATTTGTTTATTTATTTATTCATTCATTCATTCATTCATTCATTTATTCATTCATTCATTCATCCAATACACAATACATATGGAAGAGAATAGACATGAAGTAATATATATATAAAGATAATATGTAAAAATAGAGGAGAAGATATATGAAAGGAAAACAAATATATGATATATGAGATAAAGGAAAGACAATTGGACAGGGGACGAAAGGCACACTAGTGCACTTATGTACGCCCTTTACTAACCTCTTAGGAATCTGGAGAGGTCAATCGTGGAGAGTCTAAGGGAGAAATGTTGGGGGTTAGGGGTTGACACTATTGAGTCTGGAAATGAGTTCCACGCTTCGACAACTCGATTGTTAAAGTCATATTTTTTACAGTCAAGTTTGGAGCAGTTAATATTAAGTTTCAATCTGTTGTAGTTCTAAGCTTTGTAGACCCAGGATTGTTAGTCTATTTTCGTAGGGTATTCTGTTTCGAGTGGAGAAGTGAAGGGCTCTTCTGGTGAAATATCTTTGGACGTTTTCAAGGGTGTTGATGTCCGAGATGTGGTATGGGTTCCAGACAGATGAGCTGTATTCAAGGATGGGTCTGGCAAAAGTTTTGTAGGCTCTTGTGAGTAGAGTGAGATTGCCGCAGCAGAAGCTACGTAGGATCAGGTTAACAACTCTAGAAGCCTTTTTGGCGATATTGTTGCAGTGGGCTTTAGCACTTAGGTCATTTGATATTAGTACTCCAAGGTCTTTTACTGAGTGTGGGTTGGCTGTGAGAATTTGTTTATTCAGTTTATATATGAGGTTTATTATATATTAAGGTTTATATATTAAGATGTATTGAAGGTATATGAAGTTGTATGCTGAATGTAGAGAAAAACCAAACAAATTGTAAGTAGTATGTATGTATGTACAATATGTATTGATTGATCGATCAATCAATCAATCAATCAATCAATCGATTGATTGATAAAGTTATGTATGTTACTTAAGGATCTTAAGGAAATATGGAGATAGTTTATTATGGATTCTTCATGACAGAAAAATAAAATAACAAAGTTGGAAGAGTTGGTTGGTCTTCTAGACCAGAGGTAGGCAAAGTTGGCTCTTCTATGACATGATGGTCTCAGGAATTCTGGGAGTTGAAGTCCACAAGTCATAGGACAGCCAACTTTGCCTACCCCTGTTCCAGACCAACCTCCTGCTCAACCCTATACCATTTCAGACTAATGGTTGTCCAATCTCTTCTTTAAAACTTCCAGAATTGGAGCATTCACAACTTCTGGATGCAAATTATTCCACCAAATAATTGTTGTAATTGTCAGGAAATTTCTCCTTAGTTCTAGGTTGCTTCTTTCCTTGTTTAGTTTCCACCCATTGCTTCTTGTTCTGCCCTCAGGTGCTTTGGAGACTAGCTTGATGCCCTCTTCTTTGTGTCAGTCCTTGAGATATTGGAACACTGCTATCATGTCTCCCCTTCTTTTAATCAAACTAACCAAATCTTGCAACTGTTCTTCATATATTTTAGCCTCCAGCCGCTAATCAGCTTTATTGCTCTTCTCTGCACTCTTTCTAGAGTCACAATATATTTTTTTATATTGTGGTAGTGACCAAAATTCTTTGCAATATGAGAAAGAAGATGGTTGGACAAGAGAAAGTGGATTCGTAAACCAGAAAGGGACCAAGGTAAAACAATTTAAAATATTTGAAGGATACAGTACATCTTATTATTTATTTATGGCCACCTTTATTTTAAAAATTCAAAAGAATAAAAATACTTATAAGAGAAAAATGAAAGAGAAAAAAATATGTCAGAGTCTACATGGAATAGTAAGTGGCACCAACTAACAAGCATTTTATAACAATGCTGCATCCTAACATTTATGACCCTGGACTTCTCAGGAATGGAGAAAGCCAACAGAAAATTCCCTAGGATTGAATCATCACATCCGGACACGCAGGCAAATCCAATTTATAAGTACTTGGTGAAAAAAATGGGAACTGTATACTATGCAAAGGGATACATATCAACTATGGGGTTGGCAAAGATGCTTGGATGCAGTAGAATGTAAATCGCAAAAGGAAGAAACATCCCTGAGGAATACAAAGCAAATGAGCCATATCCATTGACAGAACATTTTAGTGTGCTGAATTTTCTAGTTAAAAAAGATTTTTCTTTTGTAAACTAATGTCCACGCATATTTTTAAAGAATTAATTAATGGAATCTAGAGTAGGTTGCAAGGGGATGTATACATCTTCCCCATATTGACAGAGTCAGTTGAGAAGGGCAGTTTAATTAATAAAATATAAAATAAAATATTTTTTTTTAAAAAATATAAAAAATAAAATATAAAAAATATATAAAAAATAAAATATAAAAAATATATAAAAAATAAAATAAATAAAATAAATAAAATAATAAAATAAAATAAAATAAAATAAAATAATAAAATAAATAAAATAAAATAAAATAAAATAAAATAAAATAAAATAAATAAAATAAAATAAAATAAAATAAAATAAAATAAAATAAAATAATAAAATAAAATAAAATAAAATAAAATAAAATAAAATAAAAAAATAAAATAAAATAAAATAAAATAAAATAAAATAAAATAAAATAAAATAAAATAAAATCCCTTCGTTTCAAGGGCCAACTTTTTACCCTTTCCAATATGGAGTGACAAATAGCATTAAGCCTCCAGAGCAGTATGTCTATGGAGATTCTCAGGTTGTAGGTGCCCCCAAGAAGAATAGAACAGAACAGAACAGGATGGAAAGGAATGAAACAGAACAGAACAGAAAGGGAACTGAACACAATTTTATTGGCCGTGTGATTGGACACACAAGGAATTTGTCTTGGTTCACATGCCCTCAGTGTACATAAAAGAATAGATAAGTTTGGGAAGAAACATAAGATGCTTTTTCAAAAGGCAACTGGGCATTGTTTTTCTTTGAAGATGTTTTGCTTGTCATCCAAGAAGCAGAACTGAAGAAGCTACTTGGATAAAAAGCGAAATGTCTTCAAGGAGGGGAAAAAACCACATCCTGTTGTCACCTGCACCTTAGGGCAGTGATGGCGAACCTATGGCACGGGTGCCACAGGTGGCACATGGAGCCCTATCTGCTGGCACGTGAGCTGTTACGCTAGCTCAGTTCCAGCGTGCATATGTGTGCAAGCCAGCTGATTTTTGGCTCACACAGGGGCTCTGTGTTTTTGACTTCCAGAGAGCCTCCAGGGCGATTCTATCCTCTCCTGGCTCCAGGGAAGCCTTTGGAGCCTAAGAAGGGCAAAACGTGAGCCTACTGGGCCCACCAGAAGTTGGGAAACAGGCCATTTCTGGCCTCCAGGGGGCCTCCAGGGGGCCTCCAGGGGGCAAGGTTAGCTGTTTTCGCCCTCCCCCGGCATTGAATTATGGGTGTGGGCACTTGGGCATGCACTATAGTACACACCCACACTCTTTCAGCACCCAAAGGGAAAAAAAGGTTCACCATCACTGCCTTAGGGACTCCAGAGCAATCTTAGCAACTCAGTCTTATCAACTTAAGATGTGTGAACTTCAATTCCCAGAAATCCCCAGGCAGCCAACTCCCAAGATGCCTTGGGGAAATTCTGGGAGCACTCATGCTCAAATTACCAAGGTTGAGAAACACTCTTACCAAGAGATGTGATGCTTCTCAAACCTGAACCTTTCATTCCAGACATTTTGCTATTTTAAATAAATGCAGGGAAAATCAGCCCCGTCCACTTGTAAGTAATTGTGTCTATCCTGTCCATCCCTTAGAAACATAGAAACATAGAAGATTGACAGCAGAAAAAGACCTCATGGTCCATCTAGTCTGCCTTTACACCATTTCCTGTATTTTATTTTAGGCTGGATATATGTTTATCCCAGGCACACTTAAATTAAGTTACTGTGGATTTACCAACCATGTCTCCTGGAAGTTTGTTCCAAGCATCTACTACTCTTTCAGTAAAATAATATTTTCCCACGTTACTTCTGATCTTTCCCCCAACTAACCTCAGATTTTTTCCCCCTTGTTCTTGTGTTAACTTTCCTATTAAAAACACTTCCCTCCTGAACCTTATTTAACCCTTTCACATATTTAAATGTTTCTATCATGTCCCCCCCTTTCCCTTCTGTCCTCCAAATTATACAGATTGGGTTCATTAAGTCTTTGCAGATAAGTTTTATGCTTAAGACCTTCCTCCATTTTTGTAGCCCGTCTTTGGACCCGTTCAATTTTGTCAATATCTTTTTGTAGGTGAGGTCTCCAGAACTGGACACAGTATTCCAAATGTGGTCTCACCAGCGCTCTATACAGCGGGATCACAATCTCCCTCTTCTTGCTTGCTATACCTCTAGTTATGCAGCCGAGCATTCTACTTGCTTTCCCTACCGCCCGACCACACTGCTCACGAGTGTGCAAGGAAGGACAGCTGACGGGAGGAGAGAGCGTGCACCGAGAGGAAAGGAGAGAGGGGAGAAAGAGGGGCGACGTCTGAAATTGCCCTCCCCCCACTGCATAGACCCGAGACGCCAAGGAGCTGTATGGTGGGAGCACCCGGTGCCGGAGGGACTATGGAGGAATGAACTAGTGGGAGGAAGGAGAGGAAAGAAAGAGGAAAGAAAGAGGAAGGAGGAAAGAGGAACTGAGACTGAGGCAGTGCCTGAAGCTCGCCCCACTGAGCCCACATGGAGTTTCTACTAAGACCTCATAAGACTGCAGAGGGTCTGGAGACCTGGAAGCATTGTAAGAGCAGAGGAGAGGAAGTGACTGAGAACCCAGAGAAAGACCTGAGAGTGCCAGCCAGTGGCAGTGGCTGGCACCAAAAACTTAACAACAATATGCCAAGATTTCTCCCTCAACAACATTTTTCCCCTGATCAATTCTTTTCCCCCCCAGAACTCACCTTTAAGAACTGGTGTCAGTATTGCTGGCTTGATGGATAGTTGATTTTTAATTATTTCCTATATTTTTAGCACTTTAGAACTTTGCACTTTACCAACTTTAATTAATAGCTCTGATTTTATATTATTAACTATTAATCTATGAACTTTTTATTCCTATTTTATATTGTGATATATATTATTAGTATTTTAATTATTATTAATTTAATTCATTTTAATATCACTAGGGGGTTTTGTAATTAATGGATGATTGGGGTAAATATGGGACGAATGATTGGTATGAATGCAATGGTTGGGGCGGGTGGGATTATGGTATGAATGTGATAAATGGAAGCAGTATGAGTGATAGACTTGGCCCACCTGACGCCGGAGAGGCGGGAGGGGAGGGGGCACTAATCTCTGGGGTGACAGAGGGTCAGAATATTCCTGTGTTGCTGGGGAGAGGCAGATATGGCAGGGGCCGCAGAGTTAGCCGTTCCAGGGGAACGAGGGACCGTTGCTTAATAACGATCCCTTGTTCTGGCTCCGTGAGCCCAATCTTGGGTACTGGTGATGAGTGTAACTCTGGCCCTGGGCTCAGGTTGCTGCTGCTTAATGCCAGGTCGGTGGTAAATAAAGCTCTCCTCATCCGGGATCTGATCCTGGATGAGGAGGCCGACCTGGCATGTATTACTGAAACCTGGCTGGGCCCAGAGGGAGGTGTTCCTCTCTCTGAAATCTGCCCAGCTGGGTTTCAGATATGGCATCAACCTCGACCCCAGGGAAGGGGGGGAGGAGTGGCTATTATAGCCAGGGAGAGCCTTTGCCTACGTGGACTCATTGCTCCGGAAATTGCGAGTCACTCTTGATGAAGTTGGACTTAGGGGTTCAGGTGGGCTTATTTCTCACGTACCTGCCTCCCAGCTGCGTGTCAAAAGCCCTGCCTGTGCTACTCGAGGAGGTAGCCGGGTTGGCGGTGGAGTTCCCCAGACTTATTGTCTTGGGGGACTTCAACCTGCTGTCACTCGGTGAAACCTCTGGGTTGGCACAGGAGTTCATGGCCACCATGACAGCCATGGACCTGACTCAAGTAGTACAGGGTCCGACTCATGAGGGGGGGCACGCACCCGACATGGTATTCCTTTCCGAGCAATTGAGTAATGGTCTGAGACTAAGGGGCTTAGAAGCAGTGCCTTTGTCATGGTCAGACCATTTTCTACTACGGCTTGACTTTCTGGCTCCAATCCTTCCCCGCAGGGAGGCGGAACCAATTAAGATGTTCCGCCCCAGACGCCTGATGGACCCAGAGGGCTTTCAGACGGCGCTTGGGGTTATTCCAGAGGCACTCGTCCACAGTTCGGCAGAGTCTCTTGCGGAGGCCTGGAACACGGCTGCTGCGGAGGCTCTCGACCGGATTGCGCCTTTGCGACCTCTCCGAGGCGTTAGACCCCGTAGAGCCCCATGGTTCAACAAGGAGCTCCGGGAGTTGAAACGCCAGAAGAGACGTCTAGAGAAGCGATGGAGGAAGAGTAGGTCTGAATCCGATCGAACACTTGTAAGAGCTTTTATTAAGACTTACAAAGTGGCGCTCAAGGCGGCAAGATGCGCGTACCATGCCGCCTTGATTGCATCAGCGGAATCCCGCCCGGCCACTCTGTTTAGGGTGACCCGCTCCCTTCTCAACCAGGGGGGAGTTGGGGAGCCCTTGCAGAGTAGTGCCGAGGATTTTAACATGTTTTTCGCTGATAAAGTCGCTCGGATTCGGGCCGACCTCGACTCCAATTGTAAAACAGAGTCGACTGACAACGAGTCAGTCGAGGTGACTGGGGCACGTACTTGTCCACCTGTCTGGGAAGAGTTTGATCTGGTGACACCTGATGAAGTGGACAAGGCCATTGGAGCTGTGAGTTCCGCCACCTGTTTACTGGATCCGTGTCCCTCCTGGTTGGTTTCGGCCAGCAGGGAGGTGACACGGAGCTGGGCCCAGGAGATTACCAACGCTTCCTTGGGGAGGGGAGTTTTTCCATCACTCTATAAAGAAGCGCTTGTGCGCCCCCTCCTCAAGAAGCCCTCCCTGGACCCAGCTGTGCTTAATAACTATCGTCCAGTCTCCAACCTTCCCTTTATGGGGAAGGTTGTTGAGAAGGTGGTGGCACTCCAGCTCCAACGGTCCTTGGAAGAAGCCGATTATCTATGTCCCCAGCAGTCGGGTTTCAGGCCCGGTTACAGCACGGAAACCACTTTGGTCGCGTTGATGGATGATCTCTGGCGGGCCCGGGACAGGGGTTTATCCTCTGTCCTGGTGCTCCTTGACCTCTCAGCGGCTTTCGATACCATCGACCATGGTATCCTTCTGCACCGGCTGGAGGGGCTGGGGGTGGGAGGCACTGTTCTTCAGTGGTTCTCCTCCTACCTCTCTGGCCGGTCGCAGTCGGTGTTAGTGGGGGGACAGAGGTCGACTCCTAGGTCTCTCCCTTGTGGGGTGCCTCAGGGGTCGGTCCTCTCCCCCCTGCTATTTAACATCTACATGAAACCGCTGGGCGAGATCATCCAAGGACATGGGGTGAGGTATCATCAATATGCGGATGATACCCAGCTTTACATCTCCACCCCATGCCCAGTCAATGAAGCGGTGGAAGTGATGTGCCGGTGCCTGGAGGCTGTTGGGGCCTGGATGGGTGTCAACAGACTCAAGCTCAACCCGGATAAGACGGAGTGGCTGTGGGTTTTGCCTCCCAAGGACAATTCCATCTGTCCGTCCATTACCCTGGGGGGGGGAATTATTGACCCCCCCCAGAGAGGGTCCGCAACTTGGGCGTCCTCCTCGATCCACAGCTCACATTAGAACAACACCTTTCAGCTGTGGCGAGGGGGGCGTTTGCCCAGGTTCGCCTGGTGCACCAGTTGCGGCCCTATCTGGACCGGGACTCATTGCTCACAGTCACTCATGCCCTCATCACCTCGAGGTTCGACTACTGTAATGCTCTCTACATGGGGCTACCTTTGAAAAGTGTTCGGAAACTTCAGATCGTGCAAAATGCAGCTGCGAGAGCAGTCATGGGCCTACCTAGGTATGCCCATGTTTCACCATCACTCCGCAGTCTGCATTGGCTGCCGATCAATTTCCGGTCACAATTCAAAGTGTTGGTTATGACCTTTAAAGCCCTTCATGGCATCGGACCAGAATATCTCCGAGACCGCCTCCTGCCGCACGAATCCCAGCGACCGATTAGGTCCCACAGAGTGGGCCTTCTCCGGGTCCCGTCAACTAAACAATGTCGGTTGGCGGGCCCCAGGGGAAGAGCCTTCTCTGTGGCGGCACCGGCCCTCTGGAACCAACTCCCCCCGGAGATTAGAACTGCCCCTACTCTTCCTGCCTTCCGTAAACTCCTTAAAACCCACCTTTGCCGTCAGGCATGGGGGAACTGAACATCTCCCCCTGGGCACGTTTAATTTATGCATGGTATGTCTGTGTGTGTGTCTGTTAGCATATGGGGTTTTTAAATATTTAAATATTTTAAATTTGTGTGATTGCTTATGATTTGTTTTTACATGTTGTGAGCCGCCCCGAATCTTCGGAGAGGGGCGGCATACAAATCTAAGTAATAAATAAATAAATAAATAAATAAATGTCAGATATCACTACCCCTAAATCTTTCTTTTCTGAAGTTTTTGCTAACACAGACCTGCCAATACAATACTCAGATTGAGGATTCTTTTTCCCCAAGTCATGTCTTTTTTGTTCCAAAGTGAACTGAAGTCTATCCACATCGGGTTTGTTTTCAAATCTTCATATCATCTTCATTGCCTTCCTTTGATCAGTCAATATTTTTCCTGGAAATATAGGGCCCTGTACTCCTGGAGTGATCTCACCAGTGCCTAGAAGACAGGAATAATGATTTCATCTCACGACTTCATAATAAACGCTTTTCTATCTTGAATAGTTATCTAAACCAAAAATATTTTCTTGGTCTCCACCCCATCATCTAAGCAAGTTTTGATAAATGAGAGTTTTCCTTCTCATCTGTGAAAGAAAACACATGACTGCCTATTAATAAGGAATTCCCTACACAAGTTTTGTTTAAAATTTTGAGAATTATAAATCTCTCATTTTCTGTGGTTCTGTAAAAAAATCAAAAGTCTGCATGCATTTGACGGAGAAGAACCCACCAACATAGTGATAATGAATTTAGGTTAGCAAGATGACCCTGTATTTATTTGAAGGCGTTTTCTGAAAGGGAGATAAATCAAGATAAATTGGAAGGGGTTCAGAGAAAAGCCATTAAAATGATTAAAAAGAAGGAGTCTCGGTCAGACAAGAAGAGATATGGGGTAGTAAATATGTTTAGTCTCGAGAAGAAAAGAGTAGAGGATGTGAAAACACACTTCAAGTCCAAGACATTTTCTACCCAGAAGAAGCACAACACCTGTTTTTCAACAGAGTGTAAGGCATAGAATAATGGATTTATACTGCACAGAGATAATTTTTGGTTGAACATCAGGACAATTTTTGTAACAATAAGTGTCTTTGATTGAGGAACCAGCTATCTCAAAAATCTAGAACATAGAATGATAGGACTAGAAGGCCCTCTTCTAGTCCAACTCCGTCCTAAAAACAGGCATGTTTAAATTCAGTTACTGTGGATTTACCAACCACGTCTGCTGGAAGTTTGTTCCAAG
Source organism: Erythrolamprus reginae (assembly GCF_031021105.1). Taxonomy (NCBI): domain Eukaryota; kingdom Metazoa; phylum Chordata; class Lepidosauria; order Squamata; family Dipsadidae; genus Erythrolamprus; species Erythrolamprus reginae. The sequence continues at coordinate 240,805,076 of NC_091952.1, read as the reverse complement.
CATCTACTACTCTTTTAGTAAAATCATATTTTCTCACGTTGCTTCTGATCTTTCCCCCAACTAACCTCAGATTGTGCCCCCTTGTTCTTGTGTTCCTATTAAAAACACTTCCCTCCTGGACCTTATTTAACCCTTTAACTTATTTAAATGTTTCAATCATGGTCCCCCTTTCCCTTCTGTCCTCCAGACTATACAGATTGAGTTCATTAAGTCTCTCCTGATAAGTTTTATGCTTAAGACCTTCCACCATTCTTGTAGCCTGTCTTCTGACCCATTCAATTTTATCAATATCTTTTTTGTACATGAGGTCTCCAGAACTGCACACAGTATTCCAAATGTGGTCTCACCAGCGCTTCTATATAGCGGGATCACAATCTCCCTCTTCCTGCTTGTTATACCTCTAGCTATGCAGCCAAGCATTCAACTTGCTTTCCCTACTGCACTGTTCACCCATTTTGAGACTGTCAGAAATCACTACCCCTAAATCCTTCTCTTCTGAAGTTTTTGCTAACACAGAACTGCCAATACAATACTCAGATTGAGGGTTCCTTTTCCCCAAGTGCATTATTTTACATTTGGAAACATTAAACTAATGATTCTAATGGCCCTGTTGCTCATTGGGCAAAGTACAAACAATTGCTTCTGTCTTTGACTTTTTTTTAAAGTGGGGGAAGCATGAAAAATATTTTTGAATGACTATTATGGGAAGGAGGAAATGGGGACTTAGATGGAACCTTCAAATGATCTAGACCAAAGAAAACCAATTCTCTTCATTGACGCCCCCCTACACACACTCACGCACACACGCACACACATTGAAGGTCTCTTGAAGGAGAAATACTTGTGGGACATGTGGAATGAAAAATGTCAGTTCTCACACTGCCCAGACTTGCAGAGCGTACTGCTCCTACCTCATGGCAGGCTCTAACATCGATATAAAAGAGTCTCTTTGTCTCTCCCAAAAATATAACTCTCGGGGACAAGAAAAATCCACAAGCAGCCTCTCACTTTGACACGAAGGTCGTGACATTAAAAGAATAATGCTAGGAATCATAAAGCCACCAACTTAATCCCAAAAAGCCAACCATTCATTCCATGTTAGGAAGAGAGGGAGGGCAACCAAACAGCATATGATCTGCCTTTGCTTTTGCTTTTTAAAAAACATTTTTATTAGGTTATAAAATATTATGAAATGATTGGTAAATCCACAGTAATTGAATTTAAACATGCCTGGGATAAACATATATCCAGTAATGGGCTCCTACGGGTATGGTCAGGTATGCAATACCAGTAGCAAAATTTTGATTTTTAAATTTTTTTTCCCTTCTGGGCCCTGGGTATGATTTTCCTATCGCAGTAAATGTGGTTGAGTACTCTGCCAGCAAAAATGGGCTCCCGAGCTCTGTTTTTGGCTACAACCCTCTGCCAGCGAAAATGACCCTCCCGAGCTCCCTTTTCGGCTGTGGTAGCCTCCTGCAACCCTCTCCCAGTGGAAATGGAGCTCAGGACAGGAGGGTTACACATGGCCCATTTTTGCTGGCAGAGACATTGTGGGCTGGTCGTTTGCTGCTTCCAGGGCAGCCCCAAAGGCCTTATCTAAGCACTTTGCAGGAGAGATCCAGTCCCCAGGCCTTGAGTTTGACACCCTTGATCTAATCTATAAAACCCATTGTTCTGTCTCAGCGCTGAACCCCCAATAATAAAATGTACACCAATTGTATAACTAATAAAAGGATTTAATATTTACAAAAGTCTCAGTCTTTTAAGAATCTTTTCCAAAGGAGAAGTAAATCTAGCAAAGTCTTATCAGCTGGCCAGAGTCCCAGAGAGAAAATAAATAATAACTACCAGGTGAAGCAAGATTTCAAAGACGTAGATATCAAAAGTTAACTCAACAGCCGAAGCTCATTAGCAAAGCCAGGAAGGTGCTCTTTTGAAACACAAACCAAATTCAAGAGATGACACGAGATGTTTCTGAAATGAATTGCTTTATTCCCTGCAAAGAGGCATGGCGTGCCTCTCACCTAAATAATGTGAGGGCATGACCCAATACCCAGAAGTGCTACTTATGTGTAAAACCCAGTTGGTTGGGGCCAGTATGCTGATTCGGCAAACTGCGCAGAGAGTGCTGGAAAGTACTATGGAAATGTGTAGTGCGCAGTAGCAGTAAAAAAAAAAAGCAAATTCCATGCTTGGCATGATTAGGAAGTGAAAAATTTTAAATTTCTAAATATTTTAATTAATTGCATTATTTATGATTTGTTTCACTTGTTGTGAGCCGCCCCGAGTCTTCGGAGAGGGGCGGCATACAAATCCAAATAATAAATAAATAATAAAATAAATAAAATCGAAAATAGGTCGGCAAGTGTTGTATTGCCTCTGTACATGCGATGGTAAGACCACACTTGGAGTACTGTGTACAGTTCTGGTTACCGCACCTCAAGAAGGATATAATGGAACTGGAAAAGGTGCAAAAAAGGGCAACAAGAATGATAAAGGAAATGGAGCATCTCCCTTATGATACCAGGTTGCAACGCCTTGGTCTCTTCAGCCTTGAAAGACAGTGTTTAAGGGGGGGACTTGATCGAAGTGTATAAAATCAAGCATGGGATAGAAAAGGTGGATAGAGAAAAAATATTTTCTCTATCACACAATGCTAGGACGAGGGGCACTCCATAAAGCTCATAGGTAAGAAAGTGAGGACAAATCAAGGGAAATATTTCTTCACCCAGATGGTCGTTGGTCTATAGAATTCACTTCCAGAAGAGGTTGTGACAGCTGTCAGCCTTGATAGTTTCAAGGCAGGATTAGACAGATTCATGGATGCCAAGTGTATTGGTGGTTATTGAAATGGATGTCCATGTGCCGCCTCTATGTTGGTTGAGGCAGGCAGGATTCCCTTGAGTACCATTGGTTGGGGGTCAAGGGGAAGGGAGGGTCTTGCCTTCTCTTTCTGCTCAACATCCCCATGGACAATTAGTGGGCCACTGGGTGACACAGAATGCTGGACTCGATGGGCTTTGGCCTGATTCAGCCTGGCTCTTCTTATGTTCTTATGTGTATAAGTCTAACTGCTATTGCTATTATCCAAAATCTTTGGAGGCCCATAAGGCCAGTGTGAAAACAAAAAAAAAGTTTTTTATTTTTACTTTGAGGTCCTTCATTCTCAAGGAGAACCCATGTCTGGTCTGGAAGGCATCCTTATTGTTCATAGATGAATGCCTGCAGTCACATAGCCATTTAATACAGGGAGCCGAAATTTCTGCCAGCTCTGCAGGCCACAAAAATTTGGTTATTTCTCTCCCACATGTCTTTGCAATGGGAGTAAAGCACTTCCTGGCACGTTTCTCCTGTCTTCTGCTTCTCAATTACAGTGGCTGACTTCCCACCATGCTCCTTGGCACCCAACAAGTTCATGAGAACTCAAAAAAACATTAGTGAATTTAGTGAGATGAACACCAAATGAGTTAACTCTCCCTTGGCAACAGCTTCTAGAAACTTGCCATCCAAGAAAGTATATCATCACAAAGCTCCTTATTGTAAAGCCTTGGAGGACTTCCTTTTTTGTAATGTTGTGGTTTCTTTCAGTGAAGGGCTGCAAAAAAATTTACTACCACACCGTGGCTTATTGTGTGCATGTGGCTTGATGGTCATGTGACTGGGTAGGAGTGGCTTGATAATCATGTGATTGGGAGTGGCTTAAAGGTCATGTGACTGGGTGGGAGTGGCTTACCAACCAAGATAAGTTTTCAAATAGGTGCTTGGACACTTTTTCAGTTGATTAAGTCACATTATTTGAATAGTCACAAAAAGGACAAATGATACACAGCATTATTTGTTGAGGAGCACAGTAAGGGTTTTGTACTGAACCCACAAGCTTCAGTATGATAACAGATTAGGCAAGTAGCTCAATTTTCCTTAATTGCTATAAAAGTTCAGTTCTAGATAATGATTAAAGCATTTATGGATAAAAACATAAACAGAGTTTAGGGGAGTTAAATGTGTCATCAGTTTAGAATTGTTACATTCCCATAGATCAATGGTTCTCAACTTGGGGGTCAGGACCCCTTTGTGGGTTGAATGACCATTTCACAGGGGTCACCTAATACCATCAGAAAAGACAAATTTCCCATGGTGTTAGGAACTAAAGATTCTATTCTGGCGTCTTGGAACATATTTTTACAATCCAACCAATCAGGTGTTTACAGTGGGGGTGGCTCTCTGGCCTTCCTGCCAATCAGCTTAAAGTTCTGCTGGGAGAATTAGCGCTAGACTTATGTTGGGGGCCAACACAACATGAGGCACTGTATTAAGGGGTTGCGGCATTAGAAAGGCTGAGAACCACTGCCATAGATGATGTAAGTCCAACTAACCCCTCTTGAATTCCATTGACCATATCTGGTGCCAAATTAGGATTAAACCCTAGCTGACTAAATTCTTATCTATAGGTATGAGCAATAAATCTTAACTGCAATTTCACATACGGTCCCGATCCTTTGCACCTGAAAGCAATTGATATTATCATACCCTGTGTGCATTCATTGTTTGATTTGCACTTTCCATTGCATTGCAAGTTAAACTGCATCAGCAAATATTGGAAAGTGGCTTTGTTATGTTGTGGGCCTCAGGAGCAGTGATGGGCTCCTATGGGTACAGTCAGGTACGCAGAGCTGGTGGAAAAATGTTGAATTTTTTTCTTTTTTTCCCTTCTGGGCTCTGTGTGATGTTTTTCCTATTACAGTAAATGAGGTTGAATGTGTATAATTTTAGAAGAGCTATGTGTATGTGTGTATATACATATACAGTTTATATAGTAGATAATGTACGGTATATTTTTGTGTCCCTGTGTGTAATATGTATGTAGATATTTGGCATATATGCATACATAGAATTAAATAGTATATTTTGGATGTTCAGTAATAGTACATGCACTTTATATAGAATAGAATAGAATCGAATAGAATCGAATTGAATCGAATTGAATCGAATTGAATTTTTATTGGCCAAGTGTGATTGGACACACAAGGAATTTGTCTTGGTGCATATGCTCTCAGCGTACATAAAATAAAATATACATTTGTCAAGAATCATGTGGTACAACACTTAATGATTGTCATAGGGATCAAATAAGCAATGAAGAAGCAATATTAATAAAAATCTTAGGATATAAGCAACAAGCTACAGTCATACAGTCAACATGGGAGGAAATGGGTGAAAGGAATGATGAGAAAAACTAGTAGAATAGAAGTGCAGATTTAGTAGAAAGTCTGACAGTGTTGAGGGAATTATTTGTTTAGTAGAGTGATGGCGTTCGGAAAAAAACTGTTCTTGTGTCTAGTTGTCTTGGTGTGCAGTGCTCTGTAGCGACGTTTTGAGGGTAGGAGTTGAAACAATTTGTGTCCAGGATGTGAGGGTATAGTAGATAATGTATATTTTAATGTGCCTGTGTGTAATATGTATGTACACCCATGGCATATATACATAGAATTAAATAGGATATTTTAAATGTTCAGTAATACTAAGAGAAATTATATTTCTTTGAGGCGAGGAGAGGCCAGGCACCGTAACCCTAACCAAAACCCTTGATGTGAGTGATGTCAAGTTGGCCACCTTTAAGCCAATCACATGGCCTTTAAGCCACCCCCCGGTCACATGATCGTCAAACCACTGTCACCTGGTCACATGGCCAACAAGCCACACCCACAAAATAAGCCATGCCCACAGTGTGGTAGTAAAAAATTTTGCAGCCCTTCACTGCTCAGGAAGGATGTGTCAAATTTACAATTGGGGATTTCTGCTCAGGAAGGATGTGTCAAATTTACAATTGGGGATTTTTTTATGAGGAAGAACATTATCAGGAAATGAATATGAGCTTTAAGAGTTTCCTATTATTTCTGGAGAGCCTGCTCACTCAAAATCCTGTGTCTAGGACTAGGTTTTAACTGATTACAAACTGGGGCCCACAAAACCAAATTATATAAAAGTTTCTATCATACTTAGCATTCTTTGGTTCTTTAATTCTGAGAATTGTAGGGTTACGATGACTTTACAAATTGCCAAAGAAGATGTGTTTGTATAAAATTTGGGTTTTTTTATGGGCAAAGAGGGGAAGCTTTACTGCCATGATTCAAACAGAAACACAAAATATTTTATTGCCATGGTGAAAAGGGCGATCCGGATTCCTGTTTTATCTGTTGATGATTTCCGAAAAAAAGAAAAAAAAAACAAGCTCAGAGACCACAAGGACCCCTGATGACAATTTCAAAAACCCAGTTTTTTTCTTCTTGCTAATTGTTTTTATTACACCAGACGGGATTATAGCAGGCATCTTCACTTGTGGATTACTTCAGACAGCCTTCTTTTTTTAAAAAAAAAATATTTTTATTGGTTTTTTCAAAGTAACAAACACAACAAACAAAACATATAACACTTAATGGAGCTACAGTCGCTCCACTCAAAATAGAAGTCTTCATATAAAAGTAAAAAGTTTATCTGTAAAATACATATTGTTATATAGAGTAAAAATTTCAATCTTAATATAAATCTAAATCTGTATCAAAATTTATAGATATATATGAAAAAGAAAAAGGTTTTATGAAAAATCAAAGAGAGAAAAAAGAAAAAAAAGAGATGAAAGAAATTTATATTTGTACTAATAATTACCATCTTATGCAATTAGTATTAGAATTGCAGACAGCCTTCTTAACGCTGTTGTCTGTGTAGTAAGATACACGGTCAATTCAATAATATTTGGAAACTGGACTTTGAAGACCTAAATAGAATTACATAAATATTATTATTATTATTATTATTATTATTATTATTATTATTATTATTATTAATAGTAGCAGTGTTATTGTTATTGTTATTATTATTATTATTAATAATAATAATTTCAATTAATAAAATAAATATATATATAAATAACTCTAAATTAAATATCTATGGAGATTCTCAGTCATCCAGGTCATGGTTGTCCCAAAGGAGCTTTTTCAAGAGGCAATTGGACTTTCTCTTTTTTTCTTTGAAGACAATAACAATAACAACAACAACAACAAAAGTTGGAAGGGACCTTGGAGGTCTTCTAGTCCAACCCCCTGCTTAGGCAGGAAACCCTACACTAGTTAGGCAGGAAACCCTACACTACTTCAGACAGATGGTTATCCAACATCTTCTTAAAAACTTCCAGTGCTGGAGCATTCACAACTTCTGGAGGCAAGTTGTCCCACTGATGAATTGTTCTAACTGTCAGGAAATTTCTCCTTAGTTCTAAGTTGCTTCTCTTCTTGTTTAGTTTCTACCCATTGCTTCTTGTTCTACTCTCAGGTGCTTTAGAGAATAGGTTGACTCCTTCTTCTTTGTGGCAACCCCTGAGATATTGGACCACTGCTATAATGTCTTCCCTGGTCCTTCTTTTCATTAAACTAGCCATGCCCAGTTCTTGCAACTGTTCTTCATATGTTTTAGCCTCCAGTCTCCTAATCATTTTTGTTGCTCTTCTCTGCAGTTTTTCTAGAGTCTCAACATCCTTTTTGCATCGTGGCGACCAAATCTAAATGCAGTATTCCAAGTGTGGCCATACCAAGGTATTAACATTTCATGTGATCTTGATTCATTTTACTTCTCATCCAAGAAACTCAGAGAAAGTCCAGTTGCCTCTTGAAAAGGCACCTTTGGGACAATTCTAAGTTAACTTTATCAAGCAGGAGATGAAATGCATTCCAGGTAGCTAGTGTCTATATCATATCACCTCGAGGTTCGACTACTGCAATGCTCTCTACATGGGGCTACCTTTGAAGAGTGTTCGGAAACTTCAACTCGTCCAAAATGCAGCCGCGCGAGCAGTCTTGGGCCTTCCAAGAAATGCCCACATCTCACCATCACTCCGTGGACTGCATTGGCAACCGATCAGTTTCCGGGCACAATTCAAAGTGTTGGTTATGACCTATAAAGCCCTTCATGGCACAGGGCCAGATTATCTCCGAGACCGCCTTCTACCGCATGAATCCCAGCGGCCAGTGAGGTCCCACAGAGTTGGCTCCTTAGGGTCCCATCGACCAAACAATGTCGGTTGGCGGGACCTAGGGGAAGAGCCTTCTCTGTGGGAGCCCCAGCCCTCTGGAATCAACTCCCCGCAGAGATTCGCACTGTGCCCTCCCTCCTTGTCTTCCGAAAGATCTTAAAAACTCATCTTTGCCGCCAGGCATGGGGCACTTAGATCTTCCCCTGACCACTGAATGCCTTAAGTATGATTGCTGAATGTTAGGTTAATAAGTTAATTTTTTAGGTTAATCTTCTCTTTCTAATTGTTTTTAATATTGTAGTACTAATTGGATTATATTACTGTTCTTTTTTTATATTTGCTGTGTGCCGCCCCGAGTCCTCGGAGAGGGGCGGCATACAAATCCAATTAAATAAAATAAAAAAATACAAAATTGTCCAGACAACTCAACAAGAACATAACATAATGTCTGTTAAAACAGGTTAATAGCTTTATTATTGTTGAAGTTGAAAATGATAGGACAAGATGAGCTATTCAACCACACGGTTGGCATATACGTATGTTTGAGAGTATAAACGGGGAAAGGCTGGCAGGTTTATGCAAGTCAGCTACCATGCCAGAATAAACCTTATTCATTTTTATATTTTTTTTTAGCATGAAGTCCTGGCTGGAGTGGGGGGAAAGGTTGATTCTGGCAAAATGATGAAATATTCTCTTCTAAAACTAAATTTTGGGGGAAAGGAAATAGAATTCAGCTTTAATCTTGAAGTTCTGCCAAAAAAAATTTTCAGCTGGGAGTCGGGTAGAATATTTATGCATCTATGAAATTTATAACCCACTACCCTCGCCAACTGGAGCTCAAAGGAATTTAAAATTAAAATATTACATAAGTTTAACAACTTCATCCAATTAAATTAAAACAAGACCTATCTAATTGTGACAAGCGTTTTCCCTCTTGAGATCATTTGCTAGTGACAGTTCTGAGTTGCATGGATAAATACCTGGTAGCAAAACTATATGACAGTTTTCATGTTCAACACACTTGGCAGAACCATGATACAGCAAGCTGTTAAAGAACCTTCCCATTCACTGAAAGCAGAACTATACAAGCAGTTAGGCATACTATTTATTTATTTATTTATTTATTTATTTATTTATTTATTTATTTATTTGTTTGTTTGTTTGTTTGTTTGTTTGTTTATTTATTTATTTATTCATTCATTCATTCATTCATTCATTCATTCATTCATTCATTCATGCATGCATTCATTCATTCATTCATTCATTCATTCGGTTAGTTAGTTAGTTAGTTAGTTAGTTAGTTAGTTAGTTAGTTAGTTAGTTAGTTAGTTAGTTAGTTAGTCAGTTAGTCAGTTACTCCAATACATAATACACATTGAAGAGAATAGATATGTAGTAATACAACTAAAGAAATGAATAGAAGAAAAGATATAAAAGTATAGGTGAACATATTTGAAAGGAAGAAAAGATAAATGAGATAAGGAGAGACAATTGGACAGGGGATGGAAGGCACACTGGTGCACTTATGCACACCCCTTACTGACCTCTAAGGAACCTGGAGAGGTCAATCGTGGATAGTCTAAGGGAAAAATGTTGGGGGTTAGGGGTTGACACTACTTAGTCGGGTAATGAGTTCCACGCTTTGACAACTTGGTTGCTGAAGTCATATTTTTTACAGTCAAGTTTGGAGCGGTTAATATTAAGTTTGAATCTGCTGCGTGCTCTTGTGTTGTTGCGATTGAAGCTGAAGTAGTCATTGACAGGTAGAATGTTGCAGCATATGATCTTGTGGGCAATACTTAAATCGTGTTTTAGGCGTCGTAACTCTAAGCTTTCAAGACCTAGGATTGATAGTCTGCTTTCGTAGGGTATTCTGTTTTGAGTGGAGGAGTGAAGGGCTCTTCTGGTGAAGTATCTTTGGACATTTTCAAGGGTGTTGATGTCCGAGATGTGGTATGGGTTCCAGACAGATGAACTGTATTGAAGGATGGGTCTGGCAAAAGTTTTGTAAGCTCTGGTGAGTAGTGTGAGATTGCCAGAGCAGAAGCTACGTAGGAGCTGCAATATTGAACGTATCATATGAATATGAAACAGATCTAGCTTAAGGAAGAGAAGGGAGGGGAGGGGAAAGAGGAGAGAGGAGGGAAAGGAGGGGGGGAAAGGACTGGAGAAGAGGGAAAGGAAAGGAGAAAAGAAGGAGAAGGGATGGGGAACTTTTTTTCTATCTCACTGTATCAAATGTAATAAAATTATTTGAAACAGGAATATGTTTCCACTTATAAAATGGAATTTACCACTGCATTCTAGTCTCAGATCAGAGACCTGATCAAAAGCAGAATAGAATAGAATAGAATAGAATAGAATAGAATAGAATAGGAGAGCAGAATAGAAGAGAAGATAATTCTTTATTGGGCAAATGTGATTGGACACACAAGGAATTTGTCTTTGGTGCATATGCTCTCAGTGTACATAAAAGAAAAAGATACATTTGTCAAGAATCATGAGGTATAACACTTAATGATTGTCATGGGGTCAAATTAGCAATGAGGAAACGACAGTGAAGGGCTGCATTTTTGTTCAACGTCTTTCAGTGCAAAATGGGAGTTCTGGGGTGGAGCTCCATTTTCACTACCCCACTGCATCCTCATCCCTGGGAAACAATCAATATTAATAAAAATCTTAAGGATACAATCGACAAGTTACAGTCATACAATCATAAGTAGGAGGAAATGGGTGATACGGATGATGAGAAAAAACTAGTAGAAATAGTAGCGCAGACTTAGTCAATAGTTTGACAGTGTGGAGGGGATTATTTGTTTAGCAGAGGGATGGCATTCAGGGGGAAAACTGTTCTTGTGTCTTGGTGTGCAGTGCTCTATAGCAACATTTTGAAGGAAGGAGTTTTAACAATTTATGTCCAACATGCGAGGGGTCAATTAATATTTTCACAGCCCTCTTTTTGACTCGTGCAGTATACGGGTCCTCAATGGAAGGCAGGTTGGCAGCAACAGATTTTTCTGCACTATTTTCTAATACATGCTTGACAAAATAAATAGGCAGATATGTAGACAGGCAGGCAGGCAGGCAGGCAGGCAGGCAGGCAGGCAGGCAATAAACAGTAAACAACCAATAGTTAAATTAGAGCTGGTCCTTTCCCCTTTTAAAGCTGTTGAAAATTTTTAAAGTTTTGAAAATGTGTTGTAAAATTTCTGCAGGTAAGAGTTGCCCATTCTTGAATTGATTGGGTAAGAATACAAGACTGACCAAACTAGAGATTTATATCTCCCCATATGTATGTCTACCTATTCGCTTTCCATCTTCAGCTTAAAGATGCTGCCTTCTAAACCTGATCACTTGATCTTCTAGCACTAGATTCTAGCCACCTATGGTGGTTAGTCTACGGAGTCTACGGAGAGGGGTGGCATACAAATCTAGTAAATAATAATAATAATATTTGTTTTCCAAGAAAACGCACAGGATCCAATGAGTCACAAAGATTTCCTTAAAAATTAAGACAATGCAGGAGGCAGGCATTTTGGTTAGAACATTTTTAATATGTGTTTTCAAAAAGAAAGCCAACAGAGATATTCACTGGGCCCTAGAGTAAGACAAATCATTATTCATACGTATTACACCATAGCTAGCCATCAATCAATAACTCATGGGAGATGGTTAGTTGCGTTTTCCAACATTATTGCGCAACCATTCTCCCTGATTTCCAGAATTTTATGGTATTCCATAGGCTATTATCCTCTATTTCTATGTTTTCTTTCCTATCTTCGGGAATTTTTGATTCCCCCAAATCAATCTGCTAAAGGGAAAAACAGAAATGGCAACCTATTTTGTGAAACTGAAATCTCTGTTTGTTACAAAAGAAGTATTGGGGGGGGGGAGAGAAAAGCAAAAGAATATTTAACAATAACAATCAAAAACTTATCCTTAGGGATACAGTGATACCTTGTCTTACAAACTTAATTGGTTCCGGGACGAGGTTCTTAAGGTGAAAAGTTTGTAAGATGAAATAATGTTTCCCCTAGGAATCAATGGAAAAGCGATTAATGTGTGCAAGCCCAAAATTCACCCCTGCTGCTGGGATTCCCCTGAGGTCCCCCTCCATAGGAAACCCCACCTCCGGACTTCTGTGTTTTTGTGTGATGCTGCGGGGGAATCCCAGCATCGCAAAAACGAGTGCTTCACTGGCAACAGAAGTCCGGAGGTGGGGTTTCCCATGGTGGGGAGCCTCAGAGGAATCCCAGCACTACAAAAACAGGTGCTTCGCTGGCAACGGAAGTCCAGAGATGGGGCATCCCAGTGGCAGTGGTGGGTTTGTAAGGTGAAAATAGTTTGTAAGAAGAGGCAAAAAAATCTTAAACCCCGGCTTTGTATCTCGAAAAGTTTGTATGACGAGGCGTTTGTAAGATGAGATATCACTGTATTTCTAGCAAGCAGTAGCTGTTGCCTCAGGCATGATAGGACTTGTAAACTAACTAGAAATGTTGCATTTCTTGGAAGATTTAATGAGCTTCTCGTTTTCTCAGCTGTAAGAAAGCCGATCTTTTATTCTGTCACAATGTTTATTAAAATGGTAAGGGATTATTTTTGGCTCATACCCACCAAAGTCTGAGCTCACCTCTTTTAAAATCCAAATTACACAGAAATATTAAATAATAATAATAACACATTTGCCATGATAAATGATGTACAGCCATATTATTAGGTTTGGGGATTTTATTTCTCCGCTTCTTTTCTGCCATCCTTTGGCACAGCCTGCCTGGGGAAAAAAAGAACTTAAATATAAGAAAATGTTGTTCAAACTTTATTATTGAAGAGGGAAGTAAATCTAGATAGTGTTCTGTCTGGACAGGTCACCGATCAGGATTAAAAATCACACACACACTCATAGGATCATATATAAAAGTGCACTGCTATTAAAAGACCCAGGTGAAAAATAGTTAATCAAACTTAGCCCATTCTGGCATTGTTGCCAGATTAATTGTCTCTGAGATAAGAACAAGTCCCGGGCTGGAAGCCAAAACTCATTAGGGGAAAATTCCTTTGAAGTGATTCTGTCAATCAACTGCACTTACAGCTTCTCCAGAGTCTTTTCAGAGATGCAAATTTCTTGAGTTAGAATGATCTTAAAGCATAAAGTGCTCCTGGAACTTTGGAGCTCACACAGGACATGATTCTTGCAAACGTTGTTCACCATGCCCACTTATCCCCAGACTGCCCCTTATATAATGACAAGGTGTGGCCAAGTATTCCCTAGAGCAGTGTTTTTCAACCAGTGTGCCGTGGCACACTAGTGTGCCGTGAGACATGGTCAGGTGTGCCATGGGGAAATTAAACATGGGTCCCAAAACTATGGCCCGCGTGCTGTATATAGCCCATGGAAGCAATTTATCTGGCCTGCCGCCAGCCACCTCCATCCAAACATAAACATTCCCCTCACAATCCCTCCAGCTATCAGCGACAGGAAGAGTGGAGGCACAGGGGACGGTCACTGACCAATCACCTTCTAGGATTCATCCCGACCACTGGCGATGAACCAATAGCAGGCCAAACTCATGGTTTGAAGATCAGAATTTTTGAAGAAACGATGTTGGAAACTATCAGCCTAGGATGGAACAAGACCACATCTGTCCAGATTGAAGACTGAGTCATAACTTGGGGTTATCTCCAGGGAGATGGGGAGGGTGTTTTTCCCTTCCCCCAGCTCCAGGGAAGCCTTTTGAACCTGGGGAGGGTGAAATAGGAGCCTACTGGGCCCACTAGACGTTGGGGAACAGGCCATTTCCAGCCTCCAGATGGCCTCCGTGGGATGGGGAAGCTGTTTTCACCCTCCCCAGGCACTGGATTATGGGTGTGGGCACTCATGCATGCGCGATAGTGTGCACACATGCTCTTTTGGCACCCAAGGAAAAAAAGGTTTGCCATCACTGGTCTAAGATGTTTTTTCTCAGGGTACTTTTTACCAGCATCTCTTCACACGGCCACCTTGCATCTGAGGTGCAAGCAGAAGGCGTGGGTGGAAGCGGCGCTGGCAGCATTTATGCTTCTGGCAGCACCCACTTGCCTAGCTACCCAGCCTGAGGCAGGGGGGGCAACCCAGGATGGAGCGTGCAAAGCAAATTGTCAGCCCAGTGAGCAACACTGGTAAGGTTGTAAGTCGAGGACTTAACAGTTCACTTGAACAATGATGATGGTTCAAGTCACTCCCACCAGATCACATGGACGGCAAGCCCCTCCTCCCCAGTCACATTACCATTAAGCCACACCCAAAAAATAAGCCACACCCACAGTGTGGCAGTAAAACTTTTGGTTGCCCATTACTGGCATCAGGATGGCAAAAGCCCAGTTTTAGGATTAACTCTCATATTCCTTCCAGTGGCATGGAGTTCTGCAGGTCTCCTTGGGTACGTTTATATACGCCCTCATCTCTGGGCGATGTACAGGCTGCCGGTGACCAGGCTGTGATCTGCGAGCATGGTCTCAGTAATGGTTTGCCACAGCCAGATCCCCTCACTTGGTTCTGAAGAAGAATTCTTCAAGAAGCTCATTGCGAGCGTAAGGCCCACCCTGAGCTGGGAGACACAGGAAGTACAACCCGCCCAGGATGACCCCAAGATGCTTCGCCATTTCCTTCCACCGTTACCATAGAGGGGAGAGAGAGAGGGAGAGGGAGGAATAGGGAGGGAAGGAGGAAGAAAATTGGGACATTTTTGAAACGACGCAGGACAGATTATGAAAAAGCGTGACTGTCCCCTGGATAGCGGGACGTCTGGTCACCTTAGGCTTGGAGGGGAGGGCAAAGAGACACACATCACACAAAATCTGTGTGGCCTATTATTGTGTCCCTACCCCCCCTTACCCCAGCTGGCAAAGGAAAGTGGCAAATCGCCATTCTCAGCCACACTGGTTATTTTATATTCTATCTTAAACTTAGAATTTTGGATGAATTATTCTTTGTTCCAGAACATTCTGCTTCAGTTGTGGCCAAGTGAAGATTTCTGTTCCAGACCATACTGGAGCACAGCAAAATATACCAAAGAGTGGATCAACGAACAGTCCAAACCACTTCCTCCTACAGAAAATTCTGGATAAATTGTTTTTAAGAGTTCCCAACCATGTATCTGAAGAGAAGGAAAATGTAAAGTAGCTGTACAAGCATTTAAAGCTACACTTAGGCTGCCCTCTAAGTGAAAATATTCACGAACTGCTACTACTTGAGTGCTAAATACTGCAAACTAGATCCTGTGCAAACAGGGAAAGGAGCTAATAGTCTCCATTGAATTGAATTCAAATCTCCTGGTGTCATCGGCGCAGCCACATCATTTGGGGATAATATGTTGTGACATGATCAGCGTCATGTCAATTCAAATAAGCCTTGGATGTTCTCCAGCATCTTTTCAACATCCGAGTGATATCTGAATGCTGTATAAATTCAGGTTCCAACAATGTGGAACTAGTTCACCGTTACCCTTTTCAACTCTTCAGTGCAAGCTTCCCTGAGGCTTTTGGGGGTCTTTCATCCAAGACCTAATAAGGACTGACTCTGCTTCTTTGAGATTAGCTATAGGCAGCTACATAGTGTCAACTACATACTGTCAACTATGTCAACGACTTTGACATGAACATATAGTCTTACAGATTAACAGTTGAAAAAGACAGAGAGACAGACAGAGAGACAGACAGACTGTATGTATGTATGTATGTATGTATGTATGTATGTATGTATGTATGTATGTATGTATGTCTCTGTCTTTCTGTCTGTCTGTCTGTCTGTCTGTCTGTCTGTCTGTCTGTCTGTCTGTCTGTCTATCTATCTATCTATCTATCTATCTATCTATCTATCTATCTATCACCTACCTACTGTATCATCTACCTATCTGTCTGTCTGTCTGTCTCTCTGTCTATCCTACCTACCTACCTGCCTGCCCACCTACCCACCCACCTACCTACTGTATCATCTATCTATCTATCTATCTATCTATCTATCTATCTATCTATCTATCTATCTATCTATCTATCTATCTATCTATCTATCTATCTATCTATCTATCATCTATCTATCTATCTATCTATCTATCTATCTATCTATCTATCTATCTATCTATCATGTGCATCTATCTATCTATCTATCATCTACCTACCTACCTATATCTATCCATCTGTCCATCTGTCCATCTGTCCATCTGTCCATCTGTCCATCTGTCCATCTGTCCATCTGTCCATCTGTCCATCTGTCCATCTGTCCATCTGTCCATCTGTCCATCTGTCCATCTGTCCATCATCTATCCAT
The DNA here is from genome assembly GCF_031021105.1 of Erythrolamprus reginae. NCBI lineage: Eukaryota > Metazoa > Chordata > Lepidosauria > Squamata > Dipsadidae > Erythrolamprus > Erythrolamprus reginae. The sequence goes on along the minus strand of NC_091952.1, from coordinate 240,788,751 downwards.
CTATCCATCTATCCATCTATCCATCTATCCATCTATCCGCCCGCCCGCCCACCTACCTACCTACCTACTGTATCCTCTCTCTCTCTCTCTCTCTCTCTCTCTCTCTCTGTGCAGTTGATCTGTGTTACTCCTGAATTATCTAGAATTTCAATGTTAATGTGAGCTGATGAGGATTTTTATTTGGGCTAATATAGTACTGGAAGCTCTACAACCCATAGTGTTTGTATGTCACACATACAAAAAGATAGGCCTTTTTTTGCATGGGGACAGCCGCTATCTTAACTTTTCTGACCTCCCCTGTTAAGAAGTGCAAGAAAGTTAGTCTGTTAGTCTTTAAAACCTGCTCTATGTATCCTCTCCAATGTTGTTTCTTCTGCCATCGCTATGAATTATCTCTGTTTATACTAATTGCTGCTTAAAAGACATCTTTTTCACACTGTCAGAAGAGAAAGGAAGCCTAGAGACAGTTCATTTCCTTTCTTCTTTATGTGACTGGATTTCCTGATGCCATTGTTCTGTTTTGATTTCTTTCAGAGGATAATTTGCTCTTTGTTCCCTGTAGAGTATTGTAGAGATTATATATGTATGTATAATGAATGCATGGCAGCTGCTAGAGTCACCACCTAGAATTCTGTGCCGACTTTTTCTCCTTGTTTCTCTAAATTCAATATCCTTTTAGCTTCCTTTTGGCTTATTTTTACAGATTTCCCAGAGTGCCTCCTTACCCAATTGTTTACATTATGTTAAAGCTCCCCCCCTCTTTACATCTGTACCATTGTGGCTCACTCACACATGCTTTCTAACGGAATAAAAAAAAAACCCAGACTTCCCCCAAACATCCTTATTTAAAACTGTGTCTTGTTCCCTCTGCTCATTAGAGAAATCTAGTCAAAACAAGCCTGGCTGTTTCTTTTTACCTCAGTGGGATCTTTGCTAATGTCAAAATGTTTGCATTGGTCTATTCCTGCCCAAACTCTTAAACCTAATTGCTTTGAAGAACACCAGATGTTCAGTGAAGGGACAGGTCACTTCCTCTCATCTAAAGGATGCTGTGCAGTTGTACCACCTTGTGGGACCTCAACTAAGTGATGGGATCCTGCTGGTTTAACAAATAGTTCAGTGATCATGCGCTTTGCTGTGTGTCCATGCATGCATGTGTAGTTTTGCGAAAACTTGCCTTTTGCGTTACTTCTGGGGAGAAAAATAACTTAGGCATGACAATTTGCTCTGCCGCGTGAATCAGCTGAGAAGACTGGTCAGTAAAGCGCAGGGGTGGGCGGGCCCACCTGATCGTCAGAGCAAATCGATTCACTCCCAGCTGATCTAAGGTGACCAGACAGTCATGCTTTTTCCTAATCTGTTCCACGTCCCACACCTTTTCAGAAATGTCCCAATTTTCTTCCCCTCTCTCTCTCTCCCTTCTCTATGGTGACTTCCTGTGTGCTTCCCAGTACTTCCTGTGTCTCTCTCAGAGTAGGCCTCGCTGCCTTTACATCGTGGAGAGGTGAGGGTGTGCCCCCGGAGAGAAAGGGAGGGAGGATGAGAGAGAGAGAAAAATAAAGAGAATTTTTTTTGCCTCCTCCCCCTCCCCTCCATCAATGGTGTCCCACTTCAGCAACTTAAAAATCTGGTCACTTTAACCTGATCATCTGAGCATCCGGTTCACCTGAACTAGTCCGAACTGGTAGAATCCCACCCCTGGTTGAGTTGCCTAATCATGGATTGGAAGGACTAGAAAGGACTACACATTGCTTCTGCGCAGGGGGGAGGTCTGTTGCAGTATAACATAAATGTTAGAATAGGAATATATCATATTATATATATCTGGACCTCTAGCATAAAAATGCTCTGCTTGCCCTGATTCTGTTATAGCCAGGATAGGACGGTGTTAACTTGCTTAAGTCTGCACTTCTGGTGAATTTGCAACAGGACGACAACTGACCATAAAAGGGTTCAATAAACATCTCACTGATAAACAAATATACATCACTCCAAACAGGACGTTATACGATCAAAGGTGGAAATTTACATTGCCTGAAGCAAAACAGGACGAGACTGTGATAAAGGAGATTGGTTGTGATAAGGCAGAAGGCTTCAGAGAAATTAGGTGTGAGAAACATTTGCTCAAAGGAAATGTTTCGAGGAAATTGGTTTGTGATATCTGGGGAAAGGAAGGACTCAAAGATATGTCATGTTTGAAGTTATGTTATTGGATATTTGTATATCACTTGACATGTACGTGTAATTATCCCCATCTGCTTATGCTCCCAAATAAAAAGAGGTACACAGCTCCATACTGTGTCACTTCACCCAGAGAGAAAATGTGTCCAAGTCTTCTTTCTAGGATTCGCATTCGTGAGTGACCCCCCTTGGCTGGGTTGCTCTTAGCCCCTATGAAGACCTGGCTGGGCCCGGAGGGAGGTGTCCCTCTCTCCGAAATTTGCCCAGCCGGGTTTCAGATATGGCAGCAACCTCGACCCCAGGGAAGGGGGGGAGGAGTGGCTATTGTAGCCAGGGAGAGCCTTTGCCTGCGTAGACTCATTGCTCCGGAAATTGCGGGTTGCGAGTCTCTCTTGATGAAATTGGACTTAGGGGTTCAGGTGGGCTTATTTCTCATGTACCTGCCTCCCAGCTGCGTGTCTAAAGCCCTGCCTGTGCTACTCGAGGAGGTAGCCGGGCTGGCGGTGGAGTTCCCCGGACTTATAGTCCTGGGGGACTTCAACCTGCCGTCGCTCGGCGAAACCTCTGGGTTGGCACAGGAGTTCATGGCCACCATGACAGCCGTGGACCTGACTCAAGTAGTACAGGGTCCGACTCATGAGAGAGGGCACGCACCTGACATGGTATTCCTTTCCGAGCAATTGAGTAATGGTCTGAGACTAAGGGGCTTAGAAGCATTGCCTTTGTCATGGTCAGACCATTTTCTACTACGGCTTGACTTCCTGGCTCCAATCCTCCCCCGCAGGGAGGCGGAACCAATGAAGATGTTCCGCCCCAGACGCCTGATGGACCCAGAGGGCTTTCAGACGGTGCTTGGGGTTATTCCAGAGGCACTCGTCCACAGTTCGGCAGAGTCTCTCGCGGAGGCCTGGAATACGGCTGCTGCGGAGGCTCTAGACCGGATTGCGCCTTTGCGACCTCTCCGAGGCGTTAGACCCCGTAGAGCCCCATGGTTCAACGAGGAGCTCCGGGAGTTGAAGCGCCAAAAGAGACGTCTAGAGAAGCGATGGAGGAAGAGTAGGTCTGAATCCGACCGAACACTTGTAAGAGCTTTTATTAAGACTTACAAAGTGGCGCTCAAGGCGGCAAGATGCGCGTACCATGCCGCCTTGATTGCATCAGCGGAATCCCGCCCAGCCGCTCTGTTTAGGGTGACCCGCTCCCTTCTTAATCAGGGGGGAGTTGGGGAGCCCTTGCAGAGTAGTGCCGAGGACTTTAACACGTTTTTCGCTGATAAAGTCGCTCGGATTCGAGCCGACCTCGACTCCAATTGTAAAACAGAGTCGACTGACAACGAGTCAGTCGAGGTGACTGGGGCACGTACTTGTCCACCTGTCTGGGGAGAGTTTGATCTGGTGACACCTGATGAAGTGGACAAGGCCATTGGAGCTGTGAGTTCCGCCACCTGTTTACTGGATCCGTGTCCCTCCTGGTTGGTTTCGGCCAGCAGGGAGGTGACATGGAGCTGGGCCCAGGAGATTACCAACGCTTCCTTGGGGAGGGGAGTTTTTCCATCACTCTATAAAGAAGCGCTTGTGCGCCCCCTCCTCAAGAAGCCCTCCCTGGACCCAGCTGTGCTTAACAACTATCGTCCAGTCTCCAACCTTCCCTTTATGGGGAAGGTTGTTGAGAAGGTGGTGGCACTCCAGCTCCAGCGGTCCTTGGAAGAAGCCGATTATCTAGGTCCCCAGCAGTCGGGTTTCAGGCCCGGTTACAGCACGGAAACTGCTTTGGTCGCGTTGATGGATGATCTCTGGCGGGCCCGGGACAGGGGTTTATCCTCTGTCCTGGTGCTCCTTGACCTCTCAGCGGCTTTCGATACCATCGACCATGGTATCCTTCTGCGCCGGCTGGAGGGGTTGGGGGTGGGAGGCACTGTCCTTCAGTGGTTCTCCTCCTACCTCTCTGGCCGGTCGCAGTCGGTGTTGGTGGGGGGTCAGAGGTCGACTCCTAGGTTTCTCCCTTGTGGGGTGCCTCAGGGGTCGGTCCTCTCCCCCCTGCTATTTAATATCTACATGAAACCGTTGGGCGAGATCATCCAAGGACATGGGGTGAGGTATCATCAATATGCGGATGATACCCAGCTTTACATCTCCACCCCATGCCCAGTCAACGAAGCGGTAGAAGTGATGTGCCGGTGCCTGGACGCTGTTGGGGCCTGGATGGGTGTCAACAGACTCAAGCTCAACCCGGATAAGACGGAGTGGCTGTGGGTTTTGCCTCCCAAGGACAATCCCATCTGTCCGTCCATTACCCTGGGGGGGGAGTTATTGACCCCCTCAGAGAGGGTCCGCAACTTGGGCGTCCTCCTCGATCCACAGCTCACATTAGAACAACATCTCTCAGCTGTGGCGAGGGGGGCGTTTGCCCAGGTTCGCCTGGTGCACCAGTTGCGGCCCTATTTGGACCGGGACTCACTACTCACAGTCACTCATGCCCTCATCACCTCGAGGTTCGACTACTGTAATGCTCTCTACATGGGGCTACCTTTGAAAAGTGTTCGGAAACTTCAGATCGTGCAAAATGCAGCTGCGAGAGCAGTCATGGGCTTACCTAGGTATGCCCATGTTTCACCATCACTCCGCAGTCTGCATTGGCTGCCGATCAGTTTCCGGTCACAATTCAAAGTGTTGGTTATGACCTTTAAAGCCCTTCATGGCATTGGACCAGAATATCTCCGAGACCGCCTCCTGCCGCACGAATCCCAGCGACCGATTAGGTCCCACAGAGTGGGCCTACTCCGGGTCCCGTCAACTAAACAATGTCGGTTGGCGGGCCCCAGGGGAAGAGCCTTCTCTGTGGCGTCACCGGCCCTCTGGAACCAACTCCCCCCGGAGATTAGAACTGCCCCTACTCTTCCTGCCTTCCGTAAACTCCTTAAAACCCACCTCTGCCGTCAGGCATGGGGGAACTGAAACATCTCCCCCGGGCACGTTTAACTTATGCATGGTGTGTCTGTGTGTGTGTCTGTTAGTATCTGGGTTTTTTTAAATATTTAAATATCTTAAATCTGTCTGATTACTATGATTTGTTTTACATGCTGTGAGCCGCCCCGAGTCTTCGGAGAGGGGCGGCATACAAATCCAAGTAATAAATAAATAAATAAATAAATTGTCTTGATCAGGGACTTTGCAGCACCACAGAGGTCATTTTTGCCTTCCCCAGGCTTCAGGAAAGCCTCCAAACCTGTGGATGGCGAAATATGGACCCAATGGCATAACCAGCTGCTGGGCCTTTATCATCATCCCCAGGGTAAGAAACAGCCCAACGGCCCAATTGGAAGATCATTTCTGAACTTCCAGTTGGGCCGCTGGGCCATTTTTCACCATCGCCAGGCTTCAGGAGGCTTCTTAAATGAGAAACAGAGGAATTTCAAAGGAAATCCCTTTTGGAAAAAATACTTTTGGGGTTTACTTCCGTGCTACTACTAATAGAGTCACCTTGGATAGTGAGATGGGCAGCAGGTAAATGTAAAAATTTTTTTTAAAAAAATATACAGTTTTTCTACAACTTCATAAATAAGCAATTTGGGTCAATCATCCCTCTGAGGAAGCCTTTTGAAGGCAATAATTCTGCGTGAACCTCATAGCATCTATTAGATTTCATTTTTAATGCCCTCTTTATAACTTTTCCATGTAACACAAGGCAGCAAGCATACCTTATACTCCTTCCTACTCCTATTTTCTATATGACAACTATGTCTAGGAATGTGTCTAGAAGAAAACTAGTAGACCATTTACATTTCCAAAAGTCTTTGATCAAAATTCTAAGTCCTGACCAGCAATTTTTACTGGCTTATCTCATTCTCACTTCAGAAAAAAAAAAAAGCTATCATTCTAGTAATATACAGTGACACCTCGTCTTTCGAACCTCTCTTCATATGAACTTTTCGAGATATGAACCCAGGGTTCATGATTTTTTGGCCTCTTCTTCGGAACTATTTTCACCTTACGAACCCACCGCCACTGCTGTGATGCCCCACCTCCAGACTTCTGTTGCCAGATAAAGGCTCCCCTCATTGGGAAATCCCACCTCTAGACCTTCCGTTGCCAGCGAAGCACACGTTTTTGTGCTGGAGGGATTCCCCTGAAGCTCCCCTCCATGGGAAACCCCACCTCCGGACTTCCGAATTTTTGTGATGCTGCAGGGGAATCCCAGCAGGGAAATCCCAGCATTGCAAAAATGGGCACTTCACTGGCAACGGAAGTCCAAGGGTGGGGTTTCCCATCGAGGGGAGCCTCAGGGGAATCCCACCAGTGCAAAAACAGGCACTTCAGCTGGCAAAAGGGGTGAATTTTGGGCTTGCACGCATTTGGGCTACCTTTGAAAAGTGTTCAGAAACTTCAAATCTTGCAGAATGCAGCTGCGAGAGCAATCATGGGCTTTCCCAAATATGCCCATGTTACACCAACTGTCCGCAGTCTGCATTGGTTGCCGATCAGTTTCCGGTCACAATTCAAAGTGTTGGTTATGACCTATAACGCCCTGCATGGCACCGGACCAGATTATCTCAGGGACCGCCTTCTGCCACACGAATCCCAGCTACCAGTTAGGTCCCACAGAGTGGGTCTTCTCCGGGTCCCGTCAACTAAACAATGCCGCTTGGTGGGACCCAGGGGAAGAGCCTTCTCTGTGGCGGTCCCGGCCCTCTGGAACCAACTCCCCCCAGAAATTAGAATTGCCCCCACCCTCCTTGCCTTTCGTAAGCTACTTAAAACCCACCTCTGCCGCATTGAGATACTCTTTCCCCCCTAGGCCCTGACAATTTTATGCATGGTATGTCTGTATGTATGTTTGGTTTTTATAATAATGGGTTTTTAATTGTTTTTAGTATTGGATTATTATTGTATGTTGTCTTGTTATTGCTGTTAGCCGCCCCGAGCCTTCGGAGAGGGGTGGCATACAAATCCAATAAATAAACAAATAGATAGATAGATCGATAGATAGATAGATAGATAGATAGATAGATAGATAGATAAAATTAAAATAAATAAGATAAATAAAATAAATAAAATAAATAAAATAAATAAAATAAATAAAATAAATAAAATAAATAAAATAAATAAAATAAATAAAATAAATAAAATAAATAAAATAAATTTAAATAAATAAAATTTAAATAAATAAAATAAATAAAATAAATAAATAATTGCTTTCCCATTGATTTCTATAGGAAACATTGTTTTGTCTTATGAACTTTTCACCTTACGAACCTCGTCCTGGAACCAATTAAGTTCGTAAGATGAGGTATCACTGTATATCTATATCCAGAACAAATCACACTTTATTAATGACATTTAACTGCCTGAGCTTGCTTGCTGGCTAATGCGGTATAACATCATCTCTTCCCTTCTTCTTCCTCGTGGTTGCCTTTTCCCGTCAGGAAATGCAAAATGATATTGACTTATATGTAAACTAGCACAGCTGCATAGAAACGGAGCAGGCCAACATCTGGAAATTTGTATAAGAACAGTTTTGGCTAAAAGCATGAATGAGGAAGATGTTGCAGGTTTTCTCTCAGGGTAGAAACCATGCAACTCATTTTTCCCCCTGAATTTGATTCTTCCGTTAAGCTGGAGTATTTTCCCCTCCCCACCCCCAAGTACTTCCTTTCCAAAGTTCCTCAGGAAACCTCTTCAACATTAATTTGCCTGCTGTGGAACCTTTGCACATCTGCTGTGCGATTCCATGGTGTCACAAAGAATTCTGGATTGATGTGCATATTGAGCATTGGCAAAGTTTTTTAAGAGTCACCATTGTCTCTCCCGAACTCTCCGGACCTTAGAATGATGTCTGTCTGGCTTGCTAAAACTCAACTCTACATTTAATTTCAGCCTGCAGGGTAAATCATTCCTTAATTTTGTTTAACAACTCCATAAAATCTCTGGTTGAAATCATCTGTCATTTTAAGGGGGAGGTAACACTAATATGCAGAAGATATCCAGTAATATATTTTTCACCTGAGCCAAATGGAAGATCTGATTGAGGACCCAGAGGCTGTCTAGGCTTTCATGGGAAGCAATAGATTCAGACTCAACCCAAGCAAGATGGGACCATTGTTCACCCAGAAGCCAACTGATTGTGGGATTCTAGTACCATATTTGTTTCTAAATGGAATTGTGTTTTCCCCAAAGGATGGGTCCACAATTTGAAGGCTCATGGCTTCTGCTCAGAAAAGCACATGGAAACTGTTGTGAGTGGTCCATGTCCAGCTTAGCTTTTAGCTAAACTAAGCCCACATCGGCTTGGGATTTCAAAGACCAGGAGAGGGATGAGTACTGGCATCGTGGGCCAGTGTTCTTCCCATCTGAGTCTGAGACTGAGAGTGAGGAACAGTTAGGGACTGAAGGTCAACCAGAGACTGTAGAATCCCCAGTTATGGAAATGAGTGAGTCAGAGGCCGATGGGGACTTTGAGGATCAGGCCCCCCTGTTAGATGCAAGAGCAAGAAGGATGAGGTCGAGGCATGAATATCTCTCTAGAAGGGGTTCTTGGCATTAAATAGATCTATGGGGCATTTGGCAGTATATAGGGACAGGCTGATGGGAAAGTGGGTGTGGCAGTCAATGTTTCCCATCATGGATGAAGGTGCCTCAAAGCTGAGAGATTACTTCTGCTTACATGGACTTTGCTCCTGCATTTTACATGAGCTGTTTAAAGTCTCTGGGCTGTGAGTCTAGTTAAAAACTAAAGATATATCATTGGTGAAGATTTATGACTCTAGCTGGCTGGCATCCTGGGCTATTCTTATCTCTTGCTAATTGGAGAAATGGCCAGCATAACATTCCTTGTATTAACTCTTGTATTGCAGAAATAGTGTTGCTAATAGACTTTTGCGTATGGGTGCTTTTGAACCAACATGTGTGTGTGTTTATTCCTGATAATTGATCTAGCTGAGCAGAACCGAAACTGGGTTAGGGAGGCCTAGAATTGAACTCAATGGGGAGCAGTGCTTCTCCATTCAAGAATGATATACAATCTGGGGTCTTCTTGTGTTTACAGCTCTTGCTCCATGAGCAAGTGACAGCTAGGCTCAAGGTAAGCTTTGTACAATTTCACGTGTACCAGTTGTGTCTTCTGCTGGATTGAGAGGCCCTCTAGAAGGTCACTCACGCCTGTTCATTTGGTGGATTGACTATTACAATTTACAGTGGACTGCTCTTGAAGACCACCAAGAAGCTCTATCTGGTCCAAAATATAGCAAAGCAGGCAGTGCCTCCCCTCCATTAACTGCACTGATTGCCCGTCTGCAAACTTTGGGGTATGAGTCAAGGACATGGTCCTATCCATAAATGCACATTTCCCAGAGCCTTGAAGACCAGGCATTTGCCAAAAATCATTGAAACCTCTGTCTGAGTAGTGTGGATTTTGTGTTATGGTTACCATTATGTCATTTTAGATTGATAAATATTGCAATGCATGTACTGAGCTGCAAATCAATAGAATCATTTCCAGTTGAAGGACATAAAGTTGCTTTAATGAATCCTCCTCCTCCTTCTTCTTCTTCATCTTCTTCTTCGTCCTCCTTCTCCTCCTCTTCACATCCTAGGCAAGTTGCCATATTGAATAGGATGCAATCCATTTTTGAGCTCCTATCTAACCAGTTGAAGATCAGTGTCTTAAATCAGGCCGAATCAGTTATTACAGTCCTTTTGAAGCAGTTCCAAAATCTGATACTTATAGCTCTTTTCTTCTTCAGGGAGAGGGAAAAAAATTGGACTGGAATATTGTCTGCTTCATTTATCTGTTTCCTTTTGTCTTGAGTTGAGTAGTATGTTATGGAGTCTGTGTATATTTTTTCAGTCCTTCATAACATAGGAAACAGCTTGAAAGTTACAATTCAGTTTCTGTGCTCTTGTTGGATGGCCAAGTCATGGCCAATACTATCTACTTTATTGCCTGTTTTGCAGGGCAGATTAGACACTTGAGAAATTAATAATTTTATATTTTAAAAATTCAGAAATAACTTGCTGTTCTGCATAAGACGTAATGTCCAGGGTTGTTGACTCCCTTGTAGTCTATCTCACCAATTAAAATACAGTATCTTGTTTTAGAACAGATGTTTCTTCTTTGTAATGGAAAAAAAATCCTCTGGTTTTCAAAGAATCCTGGGTGAAATTCTTTAATATTTCTATAGCAAAGAGAAATATTAGAATACTTTCAAACATGGTAGCCAACTACACTGTGCATGCTTATATTGTTTACATCGGTTAAAGTTAAAATGATGGAGACTCTACTCAAAAAGAGGATAAATCAGCACCTAAAAACCAATAACTTATTGGACCCAAATCAGCATGGCTTTACTGAAGGCAAATCATGTCAAACTAATCTCATTGATTTTTTTGACTATGTCACAAAGGTGTTGGATCAAGGTGGTGCCGTGGATATTGCCTATCTGGACTTCAGCAAAGCCTTTGATACGATTCCACATAAAGAGCTGATAGATAAATTAGTGAAGATTGGACTTAATCCCTGGATAGTTCACTGGATTTGCAGCTGGCTGAAGCGTAGACATCAGAGAGTTATTGTTAATGGTGAGTATTCTGAGCAGAGACAGGTTACAAGCGGTGTGCCACAAGGGTCTGTTCTGGGTCCTATTCTTTTTAATATATTTGTGAGTGACATAGAGGAAGGTTTGGTAGGGAAGGTTTGCCTATTTGCGGATGACTCTAAAGTGTGCAATAGGGTTGATATTCCTGGAGGCGTCTGTAATATGGTAAATGATTTAGCTTTACTAGATAAATGGTCAAAGCAATGGAAACTGCAGTTTAATGTTTCCAAATGTAAAATAATGCACTTGGGGAAAGGAATCCTCAATCTGAGTATTGTATTGGCAGTTCTGTGTTAACAAAAACTTCAGAAGAAAAGGATTTAGGGGTAGTGATTTCTGACAGTCTCAAAATGGGTGAGCAGTGCAGTCAGGCGGTAGGGAAAGCAAGTAGGATGCTTGGCTGCATAGCTAGAGGTATAACAATCAGGAAGAGGGAGATTATGATCCCGCTAAATAGAGTGCTGGTGAGACCACATTTGGAATACTGTGTCCAGTTCTGGAGACCTCACCTACAAAAAGATATTGACAAAATTGAACGGGTCCAAAGACGAGCTACAAGAATGATGGAAGGTCTTAAGCATAAAACATATCAGGAAAGACTTAATGAACTCAATCTGTATAGTCTGGAGGACAGAAGGGAAAGGGGGGACATGATCGAAACATTTAAATATGTTAAAGGGTTAAATAAGGTCCAGGAGGGAAGTGTTTTAATAAGAAAGTGAACACAAGAACAAGGGGACACAATCTGAAGTTAGTTGGGGGAAAGATCAAAAGCAACATGAGAAGATATTATTTTACTGAAAGAGTAGTAGATCCTTGGAACAAACTTCCAGCAGATGTGGTTGGTAAATCCACAGTAACTGAATTTAAACATGCCTGGGATAAACATATATCTATCCTAAGATAAAATACAGAAAATAGTATAAGGGCAGACTAGATGGATCATGAGGTCTTTTTCTGCCGTCAGTCTTCTATGTTTCTATGTTTCATTTGATGGTTGTTATCAGGAGGTGATGGGTTATTATTTTGTATTGTTTTTGTATTGGACTTTTATCCTTGTAAGCCACTAGGAGATAGGCAACCATATCAATTTGAATGAATGATGAATGAACAAATTGCAGCATTAAAAGGGAGATTCTGAAAACTCCCATGTAGTAAGTCAGGAGTCATGGAAACACAGCTTGTGGGCTTTTTTCTTTTTTTTTACTATTAATCCAATTAAGAACTATGGCACAAATTGGTCATGTTTTAATTATGTTAGTATCCAAGTTGATCAAAGTAATGCACCCTCTTCTAACATCACCAGGTTTTGCAAAACAGACAGTAAGAATCAACAGGACCTCACAAAGAACATGAAGACTTCAATAAACTACTTACTCCAGCAATAAGAGTTATCTGTTAACCATCCCATGTATCTGTTTTTAATTAAATTTACAGTTTAAAACCTCAGTATTCAAAGAGCTTTATCTAAACTCAAAAGTCCCCGTTGCTGCCTATGTTCAGCAACTCTCTTGTTTTATTTGCTTCATTTCATCTTCTCGGTTATATTATTATTATTATTATTATTATTATTATTATTATTATTATTATTATTATTATTATATTATATTATTTCATTTCAGCTTCAACCACAATAACACACCAGCACATAACAGATACAAACCTAATGTAAACCGCTGCAAACTCGATTGCAGGAAATACAACTTTAGTAACCCAGTAGTTGATGCATGGAACTCACTACCAGACTCTGTAGTATCATCACCTAACCCCAAAACTTTACCCTTAGACTATCTACTGTTGACCTCTCCTGATTCCTAAGAGATCAGTAAGGGGCGTGCATAAGTGCACAAGGGTGCCTTCTGTCCCCTGTCCTAATGTGTTTTTTTTTTACTAGTATCATGTATATGAATACATGTGTTTTTTTTACTAGTATCATGTATATGAATACATGGCATTGGACCAGAGTACCTCCGGAACCGCCTGCTACCACACGAATCCCAGTGACCGATAAGGTCCCACAGAGTTGGCCTTCTCCAGGTCCCGTCGACTAAACAATGTCGTTTGGCGAGCCCCAGGGGAAGAGCCTTCTCTGTGGTGGCCCTGGCCCTCTGGAATCAACTCCCCCCAGAGATTAGAACTGCCCCCACCCTCCTTGCCTTTCATAAATTACTCAAGACCCATCTATACCGCCAGGCATGGGGGAGTTGAGACACCTTTCCCCCAGGCTTTTTTATATTTATGTTTGGATATGTATGTGTTGTTTGCTTTTTAAACATGATAGGGTTTTTATGTGCTTTTTAATATTAGATTTGTTTACGCTAGAATATTGTTTTTATTGTTGTTGTGAGCCACCCTGAATCTTCAGAGAGGGGCGGCATACAAATCTAATAAATTGAATTCAATTGAATATTATTATATCTTTGCATACCCCAAATATGTACTTGACAAAACAAATAAAACAAATAAATAAATAAATGTCCATGATTAAAGTTGATCCTAATATAGGATCTCCTGCTTGGGCATGAGGTTGGACTAGATGACCTTAAAAGGTACCTTTCAATTCTGTTCAACTGTAACCTGTAACGGAAGGGGGAAATAAGATATTAATGGCAGTATTACAAAAATCAGCATAGGGGTCTTGCTGACCTTATGTGACATACTGCTGCTCCCCATCAGTGAGTGAGTGAGTGAGTTGGTCTTTTTGTCCTTTCCTTCCTAACCTTTCATCCTCCTAGGACTTATTTACAACAGAGCTACTGGCTTCCCTAAAGCTAGGGTAACTTAAAAGGAGACAATTAAGGCCAGGCAGTTTTCCTTCGAGGATGAAGGATTACTGTCCTCCAGCTTTTAAAATGCCAAATACTCCTCCCTTCTTATCTTGGAGACAAAGCCGGTACTGAAGTGTGTTTCAGATTAGTGCCTTTCAGGTTAATTAAGACAACTTTAAACATCTTCAATAGATAGCAAAGGGCATGACCCTGCTGTACAAAGAAAGAAAGAAAGAAAGGGAAAAAAATGGAAGGAAAGAATCTTTCAGAAGTGAAGAAGTGGGGCCTCCCTTGCTTCCCCTGGAGCAATTTATTTGGAGAAAATGAAACGGAGGAAGTTTAAGCCTCCAAGTGCTAAAGACACCACTAAAATTGTGACCCAGCTTACTATATGTGGTATAAATGAGCATAAGTGAAAATAATTTAAATTAGTCCTGGCTAGTTTTTTTGTTTATTCTTATTTACATCTTGCCTTCTATGCAAATAGAATAAAAAAGAACAGAATAGAAATAGGAATTAATATTATTGATTTTATTATTATTATTATTGTTGTTATTATTATTATTATTATTATTATTATTATTATTATTATTATTATTATTATTATTATTATGATGTCAGTACAACACAGCAAACGAGATCACTATGCTGGATTTCGTATTTCATCACCAGTCGGGCGTTTCCCAAGCACCTAGGACTGTGTGATATAGCGCCGAATTATGTTTGCCGATCCCAGTAAAGTGGCCTTTTGCAATTGACAGATGGAGATTTTGTCAATTCCAATGGTTTTCAAATGTCCACTGAGATTCTTTGGCACTGCGCCCAACGTGCCAAGTACCACTGGGACCACTTTCACTGGCTTATTCCAGAGTCGTCGTAGTTCGATTTTTAGATCTTCGTATTTCACTAATTTCTCTAGCTGCTTCTCCTCAATTCTGCTGTCCCCTGGGATTATTATTATTATTATTATTATTATTATTATTATTATTATTATTATTAATTATTATTTAGATTTGTATGCCCCCTTCTCCGAAGACTCAGGGCGGAATAGGAGTAGGAATAGGAGAGAAGAATAGGAATAGAATAGAATAGAACAGAATAGAATTCTTTATTGGCCAAATGTGATTGGACACATAAGTAATTGGTCATCGGTGCATAAGCTCTCAGTATACATTAAAAAATACATTCATCAAGAATCATAAGATACAACACTTAGTGATAGTCATAGGATACTAAATAAACAATGAAATCATACTAGGAAACTAAATAAAAGAATATAAATTGTAAAGATATGAGCAACAAGGTTATGGTCATAAGTGGGAGAAGATAGGTAATAGGAAGGGTGATAAGAATAATATTAATACAGTCTTAGTAAATAGTTTCATAGTGTTGTGGGAATTAGTTGTTTAGCAGAGTGATGGAAAACTGTATGAGACTCCATGAGACTCCAGAGTAGCTGATAATGAGTTAAAATATTTATTTATTTACTTACTTATTTACAGCCCGAGATGGCCAGGATTAAAGGGGGAATGGCAGGAAACTGGCCGGGCCTTCGTGCTGCTCTCAAATTTCCTGGGAAATTTTTCCAGGCTCGAGTTCTTCAATAGAAAATGGTTCTTAAGAAGAGGCAAAAACATCTTGAACACTCAGTTCTTATCTAGAAAAGTTCTTAAGTAGAGGTGTTCTTAGGTAGAGGTACCACTGTATATGAAATTAATTTGTTAATTGGAAAAAACATGTACTAATTTATAAACTTGAGACAAATTATAGTCTGGTGTATAATTAATATAATATAAATATACTGACTTTAATGCTAATATAACGCTAATATCTGCATATACTACTATTTTCTTTGATTTTCTTCTGTACTTACTGTTGTAGTTAGCTCTGGCCCAGCTCCTGCCCCAAGGAATGTGCAGGTGGATGTGGGGGAAACATCCACATGCCACAGGCCTGTTTTGCTCCCGATGGAATCTGCCGATGAAGCCTCCTCTGACCAAGGAAGCATGAGTGACAGGAAAGAGGGGAGTTTGGCAGACAGCCCAGGAGATCAATCATCTATATCATCCTTGGATTCTGAACAAGAATTAATGACACATCCATGCATGCGTAGAGTGATGCATAGGAGACGACAACTGAAGTATTGTTATAAGAGAAAATGAGGCCATCTGTGGTTGGGTGGGGCTGCTCTAATTAGTGCTACAGATAAAAGTGCAACCTGGTGTTTTAGCCTCATGGCAGTTTATCTGATTCATTGTTTCATCAAGATCGTGGGTTTTGTGCTGTTCAAGATTGTGTGTGGACTCCCTGGACTTTAGAATTGGACTCAATTTCCCAGTTATTGGGTGAGCAATTGGATTGCATTTAACTTGTGCCTTGTGTTTACCAGAAAATCCCTTTGACATTTAAAAAGGGAGCTGTTTCTGTTTTTCTGTTTATAAAAACTTTTGGGTTTTCCTTTTATCGTGTGGTGTGTGTCTTCCTGGACTAATTACCCTGTAATTACGGGCGGCTGAAATGCTCCGGCAGAACACTTACTATTGTGTTTTCTTTTTTAAAAGTGGAAAATTAATAAAAATATTTTAAAAGGAAAGAAAAGAAATGCACATCGGTGTCAGGTTCTTGGCTTGAGGCAACTAGTCTACAGTCTCCAAATGTTGATGAACAGCACAATTTAGAGATTCAGTTCAATTTTTTTTTTCTCATGCAGTGTCAGATTTTGGATTGTTTTTCAGTCTAGTAAGATGGGAGGGATCCCATTCATCTCCAAGGGGTTACTCCCAACTTACAATGTTATTACTGAGAATGTACCGTGACATTTAACTTGCAATAACTTTCATAGTAGATTTTTTTAAAAAAAATTCTACATAATCCAGCTGGGACAACCGCATTGCCACATCCATCATGGTTTTTGCCTTCCATCCCTGCCTGATTCACAACCAAGGGCCTCCCAAATTGTCATTCTTGATCTTCCCAATTCACAAGTCAACCATTTAGTTCTTTCTCCTAGCCCAGCTATAATAGTAGCACAAAGAACAAACAGATCCCATCTCACACACTAACACACACTTTGCAAATCAGGTGGGACTCTTAAATCACATTAAGTGTTCTGGGATGCCTCCGAGCTCAGACGATTTACCTAAGTTAACCTTTCCTGTTGTTGAATTCATAAAAACAACACAAACAACTGTTTGGCTCCAGTTTTAAATTCTCCTTCTCTCACCCCATTAGGAAAACATCATTTGGCTAACGGCGAGGAGAAGAAACAAAGCCATTTTTCATGGTGGAAGTACAGTAGCATTTTCTCTCAGGAAAAAAAAAGAATTCTCCTCACATTCTTAACACATTGTAGTTTATTAATTAATTAATTTGTTTTTCAAATTTATTTAATTTGTTTTTCAAATTTATAAGCCGCCCCTCTCATGATGGATTCAGGGCAGCGCACAACAGTAAAATGAATACAGAAATTAAAAGATGCTCCAAAATGTTGTGGTTGGCTCTGGCCCAGCTCCTGCCCCAAGGAATGTGGAGGTGGATGCAGGGGAAATATCAACACGTCATAGGCCTGTTTTATGGCTGAGTCAGGTAGTGCAGTTTCCTCGGACGAAGAAGAAGGTGGGGGTGACTTGGAAGAGGGGGGCTTGGCACACAGCCCAGGAAGCCAATCTCCATTATCTTCAGTCAATTTGGATGAGGAAGTGTTAGACCCACGCAGGCACCGAATTATGCATAGAGGAGACCAATTGAGGAAATATTACAGGAGATAAGAGAGGCCACCTGTATTTGGGTGGGGCTCCAGTAATTAGAGCTGCTGATATAAATAGCAGCGTGCTGGTTTGGCTGCTGTGGAAGATTATCTGATCGTTGTTTCTTCAGGACCGTGCCTTGCTGTTTCCAGACTTTGTTTGTTGAATTTTCACGACTTTGAAACTAAAGCAGAGCAAAGTGTGTGTGTGTCTCACTTCGTTGGAAGAAGGAGGGCTGTGACGTTTCTTCACAGCTGCTAGCTAAGTACTTAAGGACTGATTAAGGGGATTGTACAGCCGACAAGGTTGTTTTGGGACGAGTGCTCTTTGCAATACAAAAAGGGTGCTTTGTTTCTTTTGAATTTTGTGATAACTTTGTTTTTGAATTTTCAAGTGTGTGTGTGTCTGAAATTTGTACCCTTGAATTTTCTGGAGACTCATACCATAGAGCCCGGCAGGACAAAAGTAGATACAATAAAAATGAATACAAAATTTAAAACCCACTATAAACTATCACTCATTCATATTATTGGCCGGAATAGAATATTATTGCTCAATAGCCCCTGACCTGTCAGTACAAGCATGTTTTCAAAGCCTTTCAGAAGGCCAGGAGGGTAGGGGGCAGTTCAAATCTCTGGGGGGAGTTGGTTCCAGAGGACTGGAGCTGCAACAGAGAAGGCCCTTCCCCGTGATCCTGCAAGCCAACATTGCTTGGCCAACGGGACATAGAGATGGTTCCACAAATAATCTGGTCCTAAGCCATGAAGGGCTTTATAGGTAATAACCAACACCTTAAATTGCATTCGGAGACTGACCGGGAGCCAGTGCAGCTAGCGGAGTGATGGACTAATATGGGTGTATGTGGGTACACCCATAATGGCTACCACAGCTGTGTTCTGGCTGGGGTATGCTGGGAGTTGAAGTCCTCCAGGCTTAAAGTTGTCAAGGTTGGAGACCCCTGATACAGAGGATGGTTGTCCCAAAGGTATTTTTCAGAAGGAGTGGAGGGGAAGAGAGGAGAGGAGAGGAAAGGATAGGAAAGACATTGGACGTCTTCTGGTCCAACATCCTACTCAAGCAGAAAACCTTGTACTAGTGATGGCAATCCTATGGGACGGGTGCCACAAGTGGCACGTGGAGCCATATCTTCTGACACATGAGCTGTTGCCCTAGTTCAGCTCCAACATGCATATGTGTGCTGGCCAGCTGATTTTAGATACACACAGAGGCTCTGGGAGGGCATTTTTGGCAACCAGTGAGCCTCCGGAGGGGGTGGGAGAGAGCGATTTTACCCTTCCCTTCCAGGGAAGCCTTTGGAGCCTGGGGAGGGTGAAACAAGAGCCTACAGGGCCCACCAGAAGTTGGGAAACAGGCCGTTTCCGGCCTCCAGAGGGGTGTGGGAAGTTGTTTTCGCCCTCCCCAGGCATAGAATTATAGGTGTGGGCACTCGCGCATGCGTGATAGCACGTGTGCACACTCTTTCGGCACACAAGGGAAAAAAGGTTTGCCATCACTGCCCTATACCATATTTAACATCTTCTTAAAAACTTTCAATGTTAGACCATTCACAACTTCTGGAGGCAAGTTGTTCCACTTATTAATTGTTCAGCCATATGTCAAGGACTACTTGTAATAAAAACTGATAAAGGCTCACGGGGCTGCCCTGCCCCTGATCCCGTCAACCAAACAATGCCAACTGGCGGGGCCGTGGGGAAGGGCCTTCTCTGTGGTGGCTCTGGCTGTCTGAAACCAGCAGCCCCAGAGATCCGTACTCTCTCAACTCTATTGGCCTTCCGCAAAGCTGTAAAGTTCTGGCTTTTCCTGCAGGCCTGGGGCCGTTGACCGAATGACATACCATCTAGATTTGGTCATGAGGAGATATTGAAAGAT
Source organism: Erythrolamprus reginae (assembly GCF_031021105.1). NCBI lineage: Eukaryota > Metazoa > Chordata > Lepidosauria > Squamata > Dipsadidae > Erythrolamprus > Erythrolamprus reginae. The sequence goes on along the minus strand of NC_091952.1, from coordinate 240,769,576 downwards.
ATGTATGGCTTTTACTAGGGTTTTGTAATTATTTTTAAATTGTTCTTTAAAATATTGTTTTTATTTGTTGTAAGCCCTCCAGAGTCCTTGAGGAGTTGGGCGGCATATAAATTAGATTAATAAATAAAAAATAAAAGTTATTAAAATATGTACCATCATTATACTGTAGTACATTGAAGCCTTTTAACATAAAACATTTGTATTTTAAGGGTGGAGGGAAGGGGAGGCAACAAATGAGTCAGGAAACACATAATACCTTAAATATGCTTGAAAAGAAAAAAGAGAAACAAAGAATACTCTTAAAATTCTCCACAAGATCCAAGTAGGTCATTCTGAATCACTGACCCCTTCCTTTCCCCTGCCCAAATGTTTATAATTTATGGCTTATTGCAATGTGAGATTCCATCCAGTTGTGAATTATTCATCTCATTAATGAAATGACAGTTAAGAAAATTGAAGCTTATAACAGTGTTTCCCAACCTTGGCAACTTGAAGATATCTGGACTTCAACTCCCAGAATTCCCCAGCCAGCATTCGCTGGCTGGGGAATTCTGGGAGTTGAAGTCCAAATATCTTCAAGTTGCCAAGGTTGGGAAACACTGGCTCAGAATGATGTACGATGAATCCCTTTACCACAAAAAAAGATGCTTGGGGGAAAAAAACAACACTCCACACCATTATTTCTTCTCTGTCCCCAAAATTGCTGAGCTCCCGCCAGGTAAACACGTGAAACTGAAATTTAAGAAGCACATATCATAGAAACATAGAAGACTGATGGCAGAAAAAGACCTCATGATCCATCTAGTCTGCCCTTATACTATTTCCTGTATTTTATCTTAGGATGGATATATGTTTATCCCAGGCATGTTTAAATTCAGTTACTGTGGATTTACCAACCATGTCTGCTGGAAGTTTGTTCCAAGGATCTACTACTCTTTCAGTGAAATAATATTTTCTCACGTTGCTTTTGATCTTTCCCCCAATTAACTTCGGATTGTGTCCCCTTGTTCTTGTGTTCACTTTCCTATTAAAAACACTTCCCTCCTGGACCTTATTTAACCCTTTAACATATTTAAATGTTTCGATCATGTCCCCTCTTTCCCTTCTGTCCTCCAGACTATACAGATTGAGTTCATTAAGTCTTTCCTGATACGTTTTATGCTTAAGACCTTCCACCCGTCTTTGGACCCGTTCAATTTGGTCAATATCTTTTTGTATGTGAGGTCTCCAGAACTGAACACAGTATTCCAAATGTGGTCTCACTCATAATAACTGTTTCACAGCCATGACTGGTAAGTAGACTCTATACAAGTCTTCCCAGATGTGAACATGTGTGTCTAAAGCCGTGCTTTTCGACCGTGCTGATAGAATTAAGCCCAAGTATTGTCATTGTTAATTAACAAGGCAAATAAATCTGAATGCCACCCGTGCTTTAAACAACTGGGTGAGAAATCGTCTTTCCCAAGCTTTGTGTATGCCGATGCAGGGAGCTTAACGTGGGAATCAGACTGTAAAGAAAACAGATACCGCTCTAGCTGCTGCGGATAGTTTTTCAGGGCAGGTTCAATGCCAAACCTAAAGTTAAAATCTAATTAAACAATGACGATTAGATTTATCTGCTCTGTGTTTCCTTCCTTTCCTCCCGGCTTGTTTGCTGTTTTCTAATATCAACACAGGACATGCTTGAGCACGAACGTTTCTATTAGGAGGGTCTTCTTCTACAATTTCCTATCAAACATCTTGTTTTCTTAAATTATCTCCTTTAGAAACATAGAAACATAGAAGACTGACGGCAGAAATAGACCTCATCGTCCATCTAGTCTGCCCTTATACTATTTCCTGTATTTTATCTTAGGATGGATATATGTTTATCCCAGGCATGTTTAAATTCAGTTACTGTGGATTTACCAACCACGTCTGCTGGAAGTTTGTTCCAAGGATCTACTACTCTTTCAGTAAAATAATATTTTCTCATGTTGCCTTTGATCTTTCCCCCAACTAACTTCAGATTGTGTCCCCTTGTTCTTGTGTTCACTTTCCTATTAAAAACACTTCCCTCCTGAACCTTATTTAACCCTTTAACATATTTAAATGTTTCGATCATGTTCCCCCTTTTCCTTCTGTCCTCCAGACTATACAGATTGAGTTCATTAAGTCTTTCCTGATACGTTTTATGCTTAAGACCTTCCACCATTCTTGTAGCCCGTCTTTGGACCCGTTCAATTTTGTCAATATCTTTTTTGTAGGTGAAGTCTCCAGAACTGGACACAGTACTCCACATGGGGTCTCACCAGCATTCTATATAAGGGGATCACAAACTCCCTCTTCCTGCTTGTTATACCTCTAGCTATTAGGAGTGTCTTCTTTTACAATTTCCTGTCAAACATCTCGTTTTCTTAAATTATCCCCATTTATTTATTTATTTATTTGTTTGTTTGTTTGTTTATTCATTCATTCATTCATTCATTCATTCATTCATTCATTTATTTATTGTTAGAGTTGAAAGGGACCATGAAGGCCCTCGAGTTCAACCTCCTGCCCAAGCAGGAACCCTATAGCACACCAGTCAAGTGGCAGTTCAATCTTCTCTTAAAAATGTCCAGAGTGTTGGAGTTCCCAATGTCCGCTGGTAGGTTGTTCCATTGGTTGATCGCTCTGACCGTCAGGAAGTTCCTCCTTATCTCCATGTTGAATCTCTCCTTGGTCAGCTTCCAGCTGTTGTTCCTTGTCCGGCCCTCTGGTGCCCTGGAGAATAAAGTGATCCCCTCCTCTCTGTGACATCCCCTCGTATACTTGTAGACTGCTATCATGTCCGCTCTGGCCCTCCTTTTCTCTAGGCTATCCATGCCCAGTTCCTGCAGTCTCTCTTCGTAAGTCTTGGTTTCCAATCCCTTAATCATCTTGGTTGCTCTTTTTTGCACCTTCTCCAGAGTTCCAATGTCTCTTTTGAAGTGTGGTGACCAGAACTGAATACAGTACTCCAGGTGTGGTCTGACCAGGGCGTAGTAGAGTGGTATTAAGACTTCCCTGGTCTTGGAGTGTATTCCCCTGTTGATGCAGCTTAGGATTGTGTTGGCTTTTTTAGCTGCTGCTGCACATTTTTGGCTCATGTTTAGTTGATTGTCCACCAAGACTCCGAGGTCTCTTTCGCAGTCGCTACTGCTAAGAGGGATTTCTCTTTGTAGAACAAGGGATTGATTTCCTCACTCCCCACCACCACCCTCATTTGGATTCATCTGTTGGTAATCCATCTCTCCCTGGGGCGGGTTCCTCTTTCCTTCCTACTGGTGTGTTGCATGCGCATTGCGATGTTTCACTCACACATACGTCCCCAAGCATGATTTTGCTTCCGTGCATGAGCAGAGGGATGATTTTCCTTCTGCACATGCTCAGACAGGTGAAAAATCATCGAAGATCAGAAAAAAAGATGGCGGTGCACACAAACTGGCAAAGGGGCTGAAAAATACTTGGTGGAAGGCAACTGGTGAATATGCCGAAGATAATCGCGTCAATTAGGCGAGCTTCAGGATTGTCAAAACTGCACTATAGTTTCTCCCTCAGCCTGAGCCATCCAGGAGTACTGATGTCTGTAGACTCGAGCCAGTTTGGTCGGCTTGAAGTGGTTGGCCAGTTTATTAATTAAAACATCCCACGAGACTGCATTAGCTGGCTCTGGGTCAGTAAGGGTTTCAGCTAAGTCGTAGAGCTGAGTGCCGCAATGATTTAAAAAGATTGCTCTCTTTCTGCCATCGTCGGCATCTTTCATGCCTGCTGCTTCCAGAAAAATTTCAAACTTAGCCATATAGGCTTTCCAGGTCATGTTTTTGGGATCAAGCAACGCTGGAGGCTTGGCCGCAGAGGTGGCAGGTAGATTTTCCATAGCGGAGGTTCAACCACTCTCGTTGCCAGTGAAAAATACTCGGTGGAAGGCAATTGGTGAATTAGCAGTTTCTTTATTTTTCTCTCAGTAAGAACAGGCAGGTTAAACAGATCAGTTAGGGTATAGTCACTAATTGTCTCTCAGAGAAAGTGGTGCGTCTTTACCCTATTTATAGGCTTCACAAAGTAACAAACCTTATTTGACATAGTAACAAATTATCCCGCCGGAACGAACAGCCAATCAGGAGACAACATTCAAATCCTGCCCTTAGCAACTCTCTCTCTCTGCATATTTAACAGGAGCCATCACGCCAAAATTGGGCAATTGGTGGGCCACTACCGGCGTGGCACACTGGACCTCACTGGTAGGATGCCACCTCTGATCTCTTCCTTCCTTCCTTCCTTCCTTCCTTCCTTCCTTCCTTCCTTCCTTCCTTCCTTAATTCTTTTTATTTATTTTCCCCTTCCTCCTTCCTCCTTTCCTTCCTTTCTATTTCTTCCTTCCTTCCTTTCTCTTTCTTTCTTTCTTTCTTTCTTTCATTCTTTCATTCTTTCTTTTTCTCCTTCCCTCCTTTCTCTCTCCCTTCCACCCTTGCTGTCTCCTATCATATGGTCCGACATTCCTCATCCATATCTAAATAGATACAAACTTGGGTTGGGTGTAGGACAACTCACCACAGCCAACTCGCTGTGACCAACTCATCATGGCTAACTCTCCATGGCCAACTCACTGTAGCCAACTTGCTGCAGGACAATTCAAAGCTGTATTGATTGTGTCATCCAATTGTTTTCATTATCGGCCACGTTTTCATCAAAATTATTGTTATTCTTGCATTTTTGGACTTGGTTTTTTTAAATTATTATTATTTTTGGCCACAATCCTATCAAAATTAATTTTACTTTTGTATTTGTTGAATTGTCCCACAGAAAGTTGTTCCACGATGAGTTGGCCATGGCAAATTGGCCTCAGTGAGTTGGCCTTGGTAAATTGTCCCATTTATTATTTATTTATTTGACTTCTATGCCGTCCAATCCCGTTCCAACTCGGGACCACATCTGCCTACTTGCAAAAGTTTGAAAAAAGTTCCATTGCAAGTTATTCCTTCGCAATTTTTAATGCATTGGAGTGGGGGACGTACTTCAAAACACACAGGTAATCACAGTGATTGTATTTAATTTTAACAACATTTGAAAGAAATCAAATCAGAGTGAACATCAGTCTTCGACTATTATTAATATGTTGTATGATTGATATATGTTGTATGATTGAACTGGTGTGATTGTTTTTAAATATTGGATTTTTAGATGGTAATTTTAAATTTAATTAGATTTGCCATTGTACTGTATTGTTATATTATATGCTGTGAGCCACCTCATAGAAACATAGAAGACTGACGGCAGAAAAAGACCTCATGGTCCATCTAGTCTGCCCTTATACTATTTCCTGTATTTTATCTTAGGATGGATATATGTTTATCCCAGGCATGTTTAAATTCAGTTACTGTGGGTTTATCTACCACGTCTGCTGGGAGTTTGTTCCAAGGATCTACTACTCTTTCAGTAAAATAATATTTTCTCATGTTGCTTTTGATCTTCCCCCCAACTAACTTCAGATTGTGTCCCCTTGTTCTTGTGTTCACTTTCCTATTAAAAACACCCCTCCTGGACCTTATTTAACCCTTTAACATATTTAAATGTTTCTATCATGTCCCCCCTTTTCCTTCTGTTCTCCAGACTATACAGATTGAGTTCATTAAGTCTTTTCTGATACGTTTTATGCTTAAGACCGTCCACCATTCTTGTAGTCCGTGTTTGGACCCGTTCAATTGTGTCAATATCTTTCTGTAGGTGAGGTCTCCAGAACTGAACACAGTATTCCAAATGTGGTCTCACCAGCACTCTATATAGCGGGATCATAATCTCCCTCTTCCTGCTTGTTATACTTCTAGCTATGCAGCCAAGCATCCTACTTGCTTTCCCTCCCAAGTCCTCAGAAAAGGGCAGCATACAAATCTAATATATAGTATAGTATAGTGTAGTGTAGTGTAGTGTACTGTAGTGTAGTATAATAATAATATAATATAATATAATATAATATCATATCATATCATATCATATCATACAATATAATACAATACAATACAATACAATATAATATAATACAATAATAATACAATATAATACAATATAATACAATATAATACAATATAATATAATACAATACAATATAATACAATAAAATATAATACCATATAATGCAATATAATGCAATATAATGCAATATAATGCAATATAATGCAATATAATACAATATAATACAATATAATATAATACAATACAATATAATACAATACAATACAATACAATATAATACAATACAATACAATACAATAATAATACAATATAATACAATAATAATAATACAATATAATACAATATAATACAATATAATACAATATAATATAATATAATACAATATATAATATTAAGCCCTTTTTGGAGTGCAGCAATTATGCAACCCGCAAGCCAAGGCTCCACCTGGCTTCCTATTCTTATTACGATTTAAACTGTGGTCTTTTTTGGCCTGGTTATTTTTCAGCAATAACAAATTGAAATTATGGTAGCCAAATTTTGTGTTTGCCATCCCAGGAGTTAAACATAAAAGGAACACATTGTGAGCCTTGATCTCTGGGTTGACATGACCTGGCCTACAATTTGGTAAAAGCTTAAACTTATTGAAAACAAAAGGCATTGTTTTATTTTATTTTCAAGTGTTATCTTTAGGTTAAGTCGGAATAGATTTATTCAAGGAGCAGAGCCTTCGTGAGCTTCATCTTCCTCTTCCTCTGCCCTTCGGTCCCTTTTAACATCAAACCTCTTTTCTTCTCCAAATTGTACCAAATCGCAAGCAGAGGTCCCAGGCCTTTTTTTTTTTCCTTCCCTAAAAATGATTCATTTATTGTCTGTCTCTTCGATGACACATCCTCTAATTATTTTAGCAGCAGCACTGGAAGCCCTGATTAGATTTTAAAGACAAGGACCGACTTAGATTCCTCTTGTTTGCATATCAATTTTTTCCAGCTGTGTTAACAAATTGACAGAAACCAGATGGTGGAGTGGAAGAAGGGTATTGAGAAAACTCCAACTGTCTCCAATACTTATACAGTCATTAACACCTCCCAACCTTGTGAATACCTTCATTAAATAAACTTACACCTCTTAATAAAGTCAGCAGGGTGTTTTGACTGCTGTGGTGTTTCTACATCTATTTGGGAAGTGGTTACACCTTTGTGTAGTTCTAGAGAAGGCAACTATCTTAATAAGCTGCAGCAAAAACAAGACAGATTGTGTTTACATCTCATTGTAAGCTATGGTTTGTTTAACTATAATTTGTGGAATAAATCACAATTGGCTGAGTTAGCAAAGCACAGTTGAGCAATGGTTTAGAATCTGCAGCTGATGGGCTCATAACATACAGTTCCACGAAAACAAACAAATTATTTAAGGAATTAAACAAAGTCCAAAATGTGTAGATCCTTGAAATCTGATTTTATTGTGATTTATTGCCCAGTACAAACAAATTGGTCAGCCTTTAAAGTACTAAAAGAGCCATGGCGGCCCAGTGGTTAGAATGCAGTACTGCAGACTAACTCACTGCTCACTCCAGGAGTTCAATTCTCACCAGCTCAAGATTGACTTGGACTTCCATTCTTCCGAGGTCAGTAAAATGTGGACCCAGATTGTTAGGGTCAGTATGCAGACTCTGTAAAGTGCTTTGAGAGGGCTGTGAAGCACTGTAAAGCAGTATAAGGGCTATTGCTACTGCTAAAATATTCCTTTCTTTTTTTATCATCTATCTGATGTTCTATGACCTCACAATAAACAAGAACAAAACATCAGCAATGCAAAGATAAATTCATCATATCACCATGTAGGTTAAACAGCTGCAAGCTACTAAACCCTTCTCCAGGCAAAGGAAATATCTGAGCTCTAAGGCTTTATGTCAGGGGTCTGAAGCTCATGGCCCATGGGCCAACTGCAGCCCTTGGGACAATAGTTTGTTGCCCCCATCTCAATATCAAAGTTTAATGTTAGTGCGGCCCAAGTTTGATACGAATGGCACTTTTCAGTGTTGTGTGCTGAGCTGAATGAACCTTCCAATCACAGTGGGGTATATTGCTCTTGGAGGCGGGACATCAGCCAGGCTTATTGCGAACTTGCGCCATTTCCCCCGTCTCAGAAGCGGAGGTGGCTGTGGGAATTGCTACTCAGCGGGACAGGAAAAAAAGTGGAAAAGACGCATCAGCTAAACACTGAAACAGTGACACCAAATGTAATTATATATTACACAGCCCCAAACATGTTTTTTTCAAAGCCTGCAGTGAAGAGAAAGGTTGGTGATGAGAACAGACAATTTCAGGAAAAGTGGGAAGTGCAATATTTCTTTGTTGAGCACAAGGGCATCCCAACGTGTCTTATTTGCACAGAGAAAGTTGCGGCGCACAAAGAATACAATTTGAAACATCATTACATAGCTAGACATGCTGAGGATGAGAGAGCAAACCATGTGTCTTTTTGGGAGTACATACTTGTGCGAAAAGCTCTTCTCTACCTTGAACTTCAATAAGTCCAAGTATAGGTCCAGACTTACCGATGAGCATCTTCAAGCCCTACTGAGGTTCTCAACTGCTTCCTCCCTTAAATGGCTCGGCTATGCGAGAGTAAGCGCTGCCCGATCTCTAGTAGCAAGAAGTAGGCAGAAGAAGCCATGTTCAAAACAGTTTGTATTCAATGTTCCATTCATGTTCAGAAAGTTAAATGTTAAAGAACTGTTAATACAGACATTTGAATCTGAATAATAATAATTACATTTCTCTAGTCAGCAACTATATGTGGTTTCTTCAGTCTTCTATATTTGCTGTATTATTTTTATTTTTATTTTTATTTTTATTTTTATTTTTATTTTTATTTTTATTTTTATTTTTATTTTTATTTTTATTTTTATTTTTATTTTTATTTTTATTTTTATTTTTATTTTTATTTTTATTTTTATTTTTATTTTTATTTTTATTTTTATTTTTATTTTTATTTTTATTTTTATTTTTATTTTTATTTTTATTTTTATTTTTATTTTTATTTTTATTTTATTTTTATTTTTATTTTTATTTTTATTTTTATTTTTATTTTTATTTTTATTTTTATTTTTATTTTTATTTTTATTTTTATTTTATTTTTATTTTTATTTTTATTTTTATTTTTATTTTTATTTTTATTTTTATTTTTATTTTTATTTTTTTTCAATTTATTTATTTATTACTGATTTATTTATTTTTTCTTATGAATTTGTTAATTTATTTTTATTTTTTAACACAAAATAAGATGAAAAAATAAAGACATTTGATAACATTGAAATGTTTTTGTAAGAGCTTTTCTTGTGGAAAACCTGATGCGGCCCAGCCTCACCCAGCCTCTACCTCCGGATAAATTGAGTTTAAGACCCCCACTTTATGCCCTTCTGAGACAATCCAAGAAAGGGATCTTGGGGTTTTGGTGAACAGCTCAATGAAGATGTCAACCAAGTGCACAGAAGCAGTAAAAAAAGCAAATTCCATGCTTGGCATGATTAGGAAGGGAATCGAAAATAGGTTGGCAAGTGTTGTATTGCCTCTGTACAAATTGATGGTGAGACCCCACTTGGAGTACTGTGTACAGTTCTGGTCACTGCACCTCAAGAAGGATATAATGGAACTGGAAAAGGTGCAAAAAAGGGCAATAAGAATGATAAAGGAAATGGAGCACCTCTCTTATGAAACCAGGTTGCAACTCCTTGGTCTCTTCAGCCTTGAAAGATGGCGTTTAAGAGGTGACTTGATTGAAGTGTATAAAATCATGCATGGGATGGAAAAGTTGAATGGAGAAAAATCCTTATCTCTATCACACAATACTAGGACGAGGGGGCACTCCATAAAGCTCATAGGTAAGAAAGTGGGGACAAATAAAGGGAAATATTTCTTCACCCAGAGGGTCATTGGTTTATGGAATTAACTTCCAGAAGAGGCTGTGACAGCTGTCAGCCTGGATAGCTTCAAGGCAGGATTAGACAGATTCATGGATGCCAAGTGTATCGGTAGTTATCGAAACGAATGTCTAAGTGCCGCCTCTATGTAGGTTGAGGCAGGCAGGATTCCCTTGAGTACCATTTGTTGGGGGTCAAGGGAAAGGGATGATTTTGCCTTCTCTTCCTGCTCAAGATCCCCATGTACAATTGGTGGGCCACTGTGTGACACAGAATGCTGGAGTCGATGGGCTTTGGCCCGATTCAGCATGGCTCTTCTTATGTTCTTATGTTCTTATCTGCTACAGGGAATTATGGGTCTATCTGGTTCAGTTAAGATGAAAACTCTGTGGACTTCCAAATGTTTTCTTCTTCCAGATATTGCAGATTCCAGGTCTGGTCTTTTGCCTTGTGGGCACTCTGCCTGTAGGCGATAGGAATTTTAAAATCCAGCAGTCTTTGGAAGGTGAACATATCACAGCTTTTATTACAGAGGATTACCCAATATTTACCATCAGAGCACAAAGCCAACATTTTCCTGCTATAAATCACTCCTGGCATTAATTCTTCAGAAGGAAAATACACTGAACTGAACATCAGTGGCTGTTGATGTGAAACAAGTGGTTCCTTCTGGACATGTATTTAATGCTAGTCTAGAAACATAGAAACATAGAAGACTGACGGCAGAAAAAGACCTCGTGGTCCATCTAGTCTGCCCTTACACTATTTCCTGTATTTTATCTTACAATGGATATATGGTTATCCCAGGCATGTTTAAATTCAGTTACTGTGGATTTACCAACCACATCTGCTGGAAGTTTGTTCCAAGGATCTACTACTCTTTCAGTAAAATAATATTTTCTCATGTTGCTTTTGATCTTTCCCCCAACTAACTTCAGATTGTGTCCCCTTGTTCTTGTGTTCACTTTCCTATTAAAATCACTTCCCTCATGAACATTATTTAACCCTTTAAAATATTTAAATGTTTCGATCATGTCCCCCCTTTCCCTTCTGTCCTCCAGACTATACAGATTGAGTTCATTAAGTCTTTCCTGATATGTTTTATGCTTAAGACCTTCCACCATTCTTGTAGCCCGTCTTTGGACCCGTTCAATTTTGTCAATATCTTTTTGTAGGTGAGGTCTCCAGAACTGAACACAGTATTCCAAATGTGGTCTCACCAGCGCTCTATATAAGGGGATCACAATCTCCCTCTTCCTGCTTGTTATACCTCTAGCTATGCAGCCAAGCATCCTACTTGCTTTTCCTACTGCCCGACCACACTGCTCACCCATTTTGAGACTGTCAGAAATCACTACCCCTAAATCCTTCTCTTCTGAAGTTTTTGCTAACACAGAACTGCCAATGCAATACTCAGATTGAGGATTCCTTTTCCCCAAGTGCATTATTTTACATTTGGAAACATTAAATTGCAGTTTCCATTGCTTTGACCATTTATCTAGTAAAGCTAAATCATTTACCATATTACAGACCCCTCCAGGAATATCAACCCTATTGCACACTTTAGAGTCATCGGCAAATAGGCAAACCTTCCCTAGAAGAATTCTAAACCAGTTTTCATAGGTTCGCGATCATGGTCTTAAGGCAAAAATGAAAAGAAGAAGGAGACAACGATCCAGTAAGCCCATCTCTCAAAATCTGAGTGTCCCACTGGCATTTTCCGTAAAGCCAGCCTATTTGCCAGACCTCTTTCCCTTCTAAGCCTTGGTGTTCTCCTGCCTTTAATTGTTTCTTCAGTGGGCCACACATGAACATTGGCTTCCAGACTGCTCCAGCTGTGTGAAGAGCCTCCTGTTGCAAAGTTGTGTGCTGCCAGGAATGAGTCCTGTAGACATCTGTGAACCTTAGTGATATTTCACAGGGTCTACTCTGCATTTGCACACGGGAGCGAAAAGTCCTCTGATGTTTTGCAGAATTGAAAACCACCGTTTGTTGCAGATATTTGGACTTGAGTCTCTTTTGCTGAGTGTGTGGGCTTGTATGATGAGAGAAAAACCAATAATTTCTTATAGACACATTCACACGTACAGGTATCTCTCTCTCTCTCTCTCTCTCTCTCTCTCTCTCTCTCTCTCTCTCTCTATCTCTCTCTATCTCTCTATCTCTCTATCTCTCTCTATCTATCTATCTATCTATCTATCTATCTATCTATCTATCTATCTATCTATCTATCTATCTATCTATCTAAAGCAGACTACTTCACCAGAAGAGCCCTTCACTCCTCCACTCAAAACAGAATACCCTATGAAAGCAGACTATCTATCCTTGGTCTAGAAAGCTTAGAACTACGTCGCCTAAAACACGATCTAAGTATTGCCCACAAGATCATATGCTGCAACATTCTACCTGTCAATAACTACTTCACCTTCAACCACAACAACACAAGAGGCACGCAACAGATTCAAACTTAATATTAACCGCTCCAAACTTGACTGTAAAAAATATGACTTCAGCAACCGAGTTGTCGATGCGTGGAACTCATTATCTGACTCAATAGTGTCAACCCTAACACCCAACATTTTTCCCTTAGACTATCCACGATTGACCTCTCCAGGTTCCTTAGAGGTCAGTAAGGGGCGTGATAAGTGCACCAGTGTGCCTTCCGTCCCCTGTCCAATTGTCTCTCCTTATCTCATTTATCTTTTCTTCCTTTCAAATATGTTCACCTATACTTTTATATCTTTTCTTCTATTATTTTCTTTATTTATATTATTACATATCTATTCTCTTCAATGTGTATTATGTATTGGACTAAATAAATAAATAAACAAACAAACAAACCAACAAACCTATCTATCTATCTATCTATCTATCTATCTATCTATCTATCTATCTATCTATCTATCTATCTATCTCTCATTCCAAAGCAGACTCAGAGCAGGTAACAAATGTGAACACAATACAGTGTTCCCTCTATTTTTGCGGGTCCAAACTTTGCGAATAGCCTACACCACAGTTTTTCAAAAAAATATTAATTAAAAATACTTTGTGGGTTTTTTTTCTATACCACGGTTTTTCCCGCTCGATGACATCATACGTCATCCCCAAACTAATAATGTTTGCAAATAAGTAACAAAAATAATTATTATTGTTAATAAATAATTGTTTATAAATATCAGGATCACTAAGTGTCTTATTCAATGGTGAGTACCAGTAATAATGGTGAGTAAATGGTTGTTAAGGGAATGGGAAATGGTAATTTAGGGGTTTAAAGTGTTAAGGGATGGCTTGTGATACTGTTCATAGCCAAATATGGTGTATTTACTTCCGCTTTGCGGAAATTTGACTTTCGCGGGCAGTCTTGGAACGCATCCCCTGCGAAAGTAAAGGGAACACTGTACAATGGGTCAATTTTTATTGGTCAGCCAAAAGTCATGAATCCTGTAAGTCATTTGTCTCCAGATGTCCAAGAACCTCAACACCTAGCAGGTCTTTGTTGACTTGGGTGATGACCAACTTTGGATGGTCAATGAACTGCTATAAGTCAAGGACTACATTTATCACCCAAGAATATGCTACTAGGATCAAAGAGATACTAAAATGTCTAGATTCTAAGAATCTGAAACGGTTCTTGGATATTCTTTATTGTTACTGTTACTGTTATTATATTGATGGCTTTTGACTGTAATAAAGGTCTGTTTAAAGATAAACACAATAATATTGAAATACAATCACAAATACATAATAAAATCAGTAATAACAATAAATAATAACTTTAAAAGAACCATACACACACAGCAATCAATCTAATTCCAGGCCTGCCGGAAAAGCCAGGTCTTAACAGCTTTCTGGAAGATGGATAGGGAGGATTCCACAGGGTTGGAGCCACCACAGAGAAGGCTCTTCCCCAAGGTCCCGCCAACCGACATTGTTTGGTAGACAGGAGCACCAGGCCGCAAGGAGGTATGAGGGAGGAGGCGCTAGTCCTTGACTCAGAACAGTTCATTTAGTGACCGTTCCAAAGTTACAACAGCGCTGAAAAAAGTGACTTAGGATTTTTTCACTCTTACAACCATTGCAGTATCGTCGTAAGTCACCTGATCAAAATTCAGATGCTGGGCAACTGTCTCATATTTATGACGGTTACAATGTCCTGGTATCATGTGTTCACCTTTTGTGACCTTCTTACAAGCAAAATCAATTGGGAAATCAGATTTCCTTAACAACCGTGATGCTAACTTAACAATTGCAGTGATTCACTCAGCAACGGAGGTACAAAAGGTTGTAAAATGGGACAAAATTCATGTAACAAATATTCACTTGGCAACAAAAAAAAAATTGGCCTGAGTTGTAGTTATAAGTCAAGGACCACCCAAATGTGCTTGAAGAGTTAATGTTGCATAAAAAAGAGGGAATAAAATAAATTGGATTGCTGGTTTGTTTTAAAAATGATGCTGTGCTTTATTCAAACAGATTCCAGATGCAAGTGCTGTAATAACAATGCAAATGACACAAATCACCATGATACAAACATTAAAACTGAGCAGCACTGGTATGTAAAACTGTACAAGAAGGAATTGGACATAATCTGCCTTTATGCTTACTTGGATTTCCGGTCCTGTTGTTGTAACACCATTCATTCATTCATTCATTCATTCATTCATTCATTCATTCATTCATTCATTCATTCATTCATTCTCTCTTCTCCCTCCCTCCCTCTCTCTCTCCCTCTCTCATTTCTTCCCTACCTCCCTCTACTTTCCTCTCTCCCTCTCTTTTCTTCCCTCCCTCCCTCTTCCTCCCTCTCTTACTTTTCCTCTCTCCCTCCCTCTCTCTCCATTCCCCACCCCCTCTCTTTTCCTCACTCCTTCCCTCTCTCTTTCTCTCCCTCTCTTTTCTTCCCTCCCTCCCTCTTCCTCCCTCCCTCTCTCTTTTCCTCCCTCGATTCCTCTCTCTCTCTCCCTCTCTCTCTTTTCCTCTCTCTCTCCCTCCCTCCCTTTCTCCCTCCCTCCCTTTCTCCCTCCCTCTCTCTCTTTCCTTCCATCCCTCCCTCTCTCTCATTCCCTCTCTCTTATCCTCCTTCCCTCCCTCCGTCCCTCTCTCTCCCTCCCTCTTTCTCTTTTCTTCCCTCGCTCCATCCCACTCTCTCTGTCTCTCTTTCTGACTTAAGGTCAATTTTTTTACTCCTGGCTACTACACCTGGACAAGTCTCTATAGCAGCGATCAAAAATCACCAAAATCTCATGTGCCCATACATCCTCTCACAAGAGTTCACTTCCTGTGCATGCACAAAAGCCAAATCTCATACCGATGCGCGGCGCACCTACCCACAGGTCACCCACCGGTCATCCATTTTCGCTATGGAAAACCCCCCGCCCCCCATGTCCAGGTACGAACCCACTACTGCTCTTAGCAGTTAGAAGTGGTTGTCTCTGAATTTGCGAAAAATATATTATTATTATTATTATTATTATTATTATTATTATTATTATTATTAATTAGATTTGTATGCCGCCCCTCTCCGTAGACTCGGGGCGGCTCACAACACAATAAAACAGTTCATAACAAATCTAATAATTTACAATTTAAAATATTTTAAAAACCCCATTATTAAGCAGACATACATACAAACATACCATACATAAATTGTATAGGCCCGGGGGAGATATCTCAGTTCCCCCATGCCTGATGACAAAGGTGGGTTTTGAGGAGTTTACGAAAGGCAAGGAGGGTGGGGGCAGTTCTAATCTCAGGGGGGAGCTGGTTCCAGAGAGTTGGGGCTGCCACAGAGAAGGCTCTTCCCCTGGGGCCCGCCAAATTACATTGTTTAGTTGACGGGACCTGGAGAAGGCCAACTCTGTTGGACCTAATCGGTCACTGGGATTCATGCAGCAGAAGGCGGTCTCGGAGATATTCTGGTCCAATGCCATGAAGGGCTTTATAGGTCATAACCAACACTTTGAATTGTGACCGGAAATTGATCGGCAACCAATGCAGACTGTGGAGTGTTGGTGTAACATGGGCATACCTTCAGAAGCCCATGATTGCTCTCGCAGCTGCATTCTGCACGATCTGAAGTTTCCGAACACTTTTCAAAGGTAGCCCCATGTAGAGAGTGTTACAGTAGTCGAGCCTCGAGGTGATGAGGGCATGAGTGACTGTGAGCAGTGACTCCTGGTCCAGATAGGGCCGCAACTGGTGCACCAGGCGAACTTGGGCAAACGCCCCCCTCACCACTGCTATATACATCTATATTTGTCCTATCTAGCGTAGACAGCCTCTCTCTTGAAGCTTAGAGACAGCCCTACCTGGGAGGCGATAGTAAAACCCGGGTGGAATTGGGACTCACTTTTTGGGCCCAGTGTGACCTCTTGTTCACAGATGTTAAGTTAGTAGGTAACCTCTCCTTTCCTTGGCTCTCTTCCAAGACTAATAAGAGCTTGGGGAGAAAGCAAGCCTGTTCCTGCATGCTTCTATTTTGCTTTTACAAACCCCCCCTACTCGCTCTGCCTTCTCCCTGTTATAAAAACATCCCTGATTTCTTTTGACAGCACTGTAAACAAGGAGACGGCAGGGCCCAAGGAATCTGAAACAGGATATACTGTAGAGCCTTTCACCCCTAAGTATTGAACAGACCCGATTAGCATATGATCCATATGCAAAGGCTTAGGACACGGAGCTGAGTTGGTGGTCTGTTTCTTCTGTGAAAAAGTCTCAACGCTGAGAAACTATACCGACTGGGTGGGGGATTAGCTCCCAGTCAACCCCCCCCCCTCTAGTCCGTTTCAGCATTGGCATGTAGCCAGCAGGCAATATTTTTATTTATCTATCGCATTAGCCACCTGTCTCACACGAAAGTGATTCTGGGTAGCATAGTACGCTTCATCAAAAATCAAGCCATATATTCAAAAAAACCAGTCACCATTTTAAAAAAAGAATGATAAAAGAGGCTCATAGAACAAGAGACAATGATATACACCACAGCGAGGAAGGAATCACAAAATGTTGTGAATTATTGTAAAATGTGCTGATTGTGTGCATTGTGGGTTCAATGCTCTTGGTGGAAAGCCCCAGTTTCAAAACATACTGAGATGTTGGTCCCACAGCAGACAGAGAAATTCTCCATATTTGTCGGTCCGTCTTTCTTTCTTTCTTTATTTCTTTCTTTCTTTCCTTCCTTCCTTTTTTGTCTTTCTCTCTCTCTCTCTATCTATCTATCTATCTATCTTTCTTTCTTTCTTTCTTTCTTTCCTTCTTTCTTTCTTTCCTTCCTTCCTTCTTTCTTTCTTTCTTTCTTTCCCTCTTTCCTTCTTTCTTTCTTTCCTTCCTTTTTTGTCTTTCTCTCTCTCTCTCTCTCTCTATCTTTCTTTCTTTCCTTCTTTCCTTCTTTCCTTCTTTCCTTCTTTCCTTCTTTCCTTCTTTCCTTCTTTCCTTCTTTCTTTCTTTCTTTCTTTCCTTCCTTCCTTTTTTGTCTTTCTCTCTCTCTATCTATCTATCTATCTTTCTTTCTTTCCTTCTTTCTTTCTTTCCTTCCTTCCTTCTCTCTTTCTTTCTTTCCTTCCTTCTTTCTTTCTTTCTTTCTTTCCTTCCTTTTTTGTCTTTCTCTCTCTCTCTCTCTCTCTATCTATCTATCTATCTATCTATCTTTCTTTCTTTCTTCTATCAGCCCATTTTCAATTTGACAAAGCAGAAACGTCTTTCAAAATGATGGGGATTTTAGTAAAATTCCCCTAAGTAAAATTGGAAGTTTTGACAAAGGGAAACAATCTCTTTTTAGCACACTGTGACCTCTCTGCCTTCCTGCCTTCCCATTAATTCCCATTTGAAAACTGGACTCTTATTTGTTGTGTTATGACTTCTGGGTTGCTCTTCCTCCCACAGAAGCCCAGAGTGATTTCAATAAATAAATACATTAGCAGTAGCAATAGCAACTAGG
The DNA here is from genome assembly GCF_031021105.1 of Erythrolamprus reginae. NCBI lineage: Eukaryota > Metazoa > Chordata > Lepidosauria > Squamata > Dipsadidae > Erythrolamprus > Erythrolamprus reginae. The sequence goes on along the minus strand of NC_091952.1, from coordinate 240,751,745 downwards.
CTTACATACCGCTTCACAGTGCTTTTACAACCCTCTCTAAGCAGTTTACAGTGTCAGCAACTTGCCCTCAACAACCTGAGTCTTCATTTTACCAACCTTGGAAAGATGGAAGGCTGAAGTCAACCTTGAGCCGGGTGAGATTCGAACTGCCAAATTGCAGGCAGCCGGCAGGCAACAGAAGTAGCCTGCAGTACTGCACTCTAACCACTGTGCCACCATGGCTCAATGCAAATTAGCAAATGTCTTGAGATGGGGGATAAAAATCAAATTTTAACTTCTTAGAAATAATAAATTATTTATTATTATTATTATTATTATTATTATTATTATTATTATTATTACTACTACTACTACTACTACTATTATTATTATTTATTAGATTTGTATGCCGCCCCTCTCCAAAGACTTGGGGCAGCTCACAACAGTAATAAAAACAATATAGTAGTGGAACAAATCTAATATTAAAAAACATATAAAACCCTATCATTATTTTAAAAACCAAACAGCACATTCATACCAAACATAAAACAAAGTATTAAAAAAAGCCTGGGGGAAAGGTGTCTCCACTCCCCCATGCCTGGCGGTATAAATGAATCTTGAGTAGTTTACAAAAGACAGGGAGGGTGGGGCAGTTCTAATCTCTGGGGAGAGTTGATTCCAGAGGGCCGGGGCTGCCACAGAGAAGGTTCTTTCCCTGAGACCCGCCAGTCGACAGGACCCGGAGAAGGCCAACTCTGTGGGACCTTATCGGTCGCTGGGATTTGTGCGGTAGCAGGCAGTTCCAGAGGTACTCTGGTCCAATGCCATGTAGGGCTTTAAAGGTCATGACCAACATTTTGAATTGTGACCGGAAACTGATCGGCAGCCAATGCAAGCCACGGAGTGTTGAAGAAACGTGGGTGAAATATAATATTCAAAAACAAGATTAATTTTTTTTCCCCAGAAAGACAAAAAGACAACCAAGAAGGCATCCACATCCCGGGACAAATATTATGCCACAATTGTCTGCATCAACAGCATGGCCACCAAGCCACTCCCACCAAACCACACCACTCCCACCAAGCCATACCACACTCACCAAGCCACACCCAGAGAACCAGTAGTTTAAAAAAAAGGATTTCATTACTGCACAGTTCCTAATTAGTTACAGACCAGTACTGGTTTATGGCTCGGAATCCCTAACCTACATTACTCTCCATCTATTAAACCTGACAATAATTTAATAATAATAATAATAATAATAATAATAATAATAATAATTTATTAGACTAGTGTGTTGCCCCTCTCCGGACACTTGGAGAGGGCTATCTTACTGTCTCCATAAACCTGATATCTTTTTCTTCTGCCTAAAACGAACGAGTTGTCAACTATTTAAAAAGTTTCACGTTGGAACGGGATGCTGCGGTTAACCATCGAAAATGATTGAGGCGATTGATACTCTACAGCAGTTATGGCGAACCTATGGCACAGGTGCCACAGGTGGCACGCAGAGCCATATCTGCTGGCACATGAGCCGTTGCCCTAGCTCAGCTCCAACGTGCATGTGTGTGCCAGTCAGCTGATTTCTGGCTTGCACAGAGGCTCTAGGAGGGTGTTTTTGGCTTCCAGAGAGCCTCCAGGGGGATGGAGGAGGGCGCTTTTACCTTCGCCCAGCTCCAGGGAAGCTTTTGGAGCCTGGGGAGGGTGAAATATGAGCCTACTGGCCCCACCAGAAGTTGGGAAACAGGCTGTTTCTAGCCTCCAGAGGGCCTCCACTCTCTTTCGGCACCCAAAGTGTTCTGTCGGGCTCTCTGGGAGAATCCTCCCAAAAATTCACAGGTACAAATTTCAGACACACACACGTTTGAAAATTCAAAACAATGTTCTTTATAATGAAAATTCACTTAAACTAAGCCCTCTTTTGGTATAGCAAAGAGCACTTGTCTCCAAACAAACTGGTAATTTATACAAGTCCCTTATCAGTTCTGTGATACTCAGCTTGCAGCTGTGAGGCAATTCACAGTCCTTCTTCTTTCACAAAGTGAAACACACTTTGCTCTGGTTTAGTTTCAAAGCGGGGAAAAATCAGCACACAAAAAGTCAAAGTCAGTAAAGCAGTCACGAAACACAACGATCAGATAATCCTCCACAATGGCCAAACCCACAGGCTGCTCTTTATAGCAGCCTCACTAATTACCACAGCCCCACCCAACCACAGGTGGCCTCATTTACTTTGATAATAATCTCTCAGTTGTTGTTGCCTATGCATCGCTCTCCGCATGCGTGGCTGTATCATTAACTCTTGTTCTGAATCCAAGGAGGAGCTAGATAATTGATCTCCTTCTGAGCTGTCTGCCACACTCTCCTCCTCCCTCTCACTCATGTCTTCTTGGTCAGAGGAGCCTTCATCAGCAGATTCCACCGGGGGCAAAACAGGCCTGCAGCATGTGGATGTCTCCCCCACATCCACAGTCCTTGGGGCAGGAGCTGGGCCAGAGCTAACCACAACACAAAGGAAAAAAGGTTCGCCATCACTGCTCTACAGTCAAGCCATAAAACTACATCAGTTCAAATATAATACTCTTTCAGTATGACGGTTCTCCAGACCCATTGAGATTTCTTCCAAGGGGGCAAAAAAAATAAAATAAATAAAATAAAAAGAGAGGAAAAATGGTCCTTTGGCAAAGGATGAAATGAGAAGAAAGGAACACTCAGTAATCTTCCTTTCCCCCGTCCTCTCTTAAAGTCTTAAAAAGATCCTGGGTGGTTGAATTTATGATAAATGTTCTGTTTCCAACTTGGTCATAGGTCAGCTTTTACAGGTCTACTATAAACTGCTCGTCTGAAAGCCAGTTGGAAGGTTTGGAGAAGAAAATAACGATTAAAAAACAATTTTAAAAAGGCCTGCTCGGGAGGAGAGGAAGCGTGCCCCTTCGTTTAAACTCAGCTTTTAAGACTTTCCAATAGTTTATCTTCGGTAGAGTTTGCTTAACCTAACCGGGGATGGGAGTCTTGGTCTTTCATCAAAGCAACTCCAGGTAAAGGTTGATTTTTAAAAGCCTCCTCACCGTTTCCTCCTTTGAATCTTGCTATTCTCCGAGCGGCATCTTGAAGACTTCTTAAAGCCTTAGATTGTACTTAATTAGCAAATCAGAGACATATTCGGTTCAGCGAAGAGGTTAACGAATAGGGAAACGTATTTGGGATGAAAGCTGCAGTTTTCCTTATCGGGGAAACAACAAGGGCCATTCTGCTCATTTTGAAAAACTGAAAAGAGCACCATCAGCGGTCCTTTCATCTTGGCATGAAAGACGAATCCCAGAGAGCCCGTTGCCAGTATGTCTATTTGTGGGGTGGATATCAGAATATTTCAATCACGGAGGAAGGGAAGATGGTGGAGGACCATTTGTAGTATATAACTAACTCCTTGACAAGGTGCACCAAGAAAGAGGTAGCGAGGGGTGATATTTAAGGCTTCAACATAACCACCTCATTGTTTTCTGCCTTTATTACACATTGTTTGTCATTATGGTTTGTTTAATGGCAAAATTAAAATGGTTGCACCATTGGATAGCATTAAATCGCCCCATCCCACCCTTCCCCTTTCATGTAACAAGCCTTTCAAAAACCTTCCAAACCAACTTTTTGGTGACTAATTACAGCCAATTAAATCTCATTCTCATGTTGCCAAACGGACGAGGCTGCAAGTTTTAATTGGTTTAATCGGCAGCTTAATCGGAGGTATTGTATCAGGATTTGGTGGGCAGCGGAGAGGTAGCGGAGGGGGGTGATAGATTGACAGGAAAAGATTCAAATAGCCCTGCGTTGGGGTATTTTCAAACACAGAGAGAAAGCAACAGTGTTAAGGACCAATTATTTATAAACTGTATTCTGTAGAATTATAGCATGCTATAGCTGAAAAAAACTAACATTTTTTAAAAAAAAATAAGTTACTTTTTTAAAATATAAGTTATTTTTTAAAAAATATAAGTTATTTTTTAAAAAAATAAGTTAAAAAGTTAATACTTTGGTAGAATTTAATCTGTTTCTGTCTATTCCTGTTTCTATTTTAATCTAATTTTCTGAATTGCAAGGGTGTTTTGACATATGAAAATGCAAGTGACAATTTTTTAAGTAACTATTTAAATGATAGTGATTCAATGTTAATTATAATTGGATAACCATTTGTCTGAAGTGGTGCAGGGTTTCCTGCCTAAGCAGGGATAGAATAGAATAGAATAGAATAGAATAGAATAGAATAGAATTTTATTGGCCAAGTGTGATTGGACACACAAGGAATTTGTCTTGGTGCATATGCTCTCAGCGTACATAAAATAAAATATACATTTGTCAAGAATCATGTGGTACGACACTTAATGATTGTCATAGGGGTCAAATAAGCAATGAAGAAGCAACATTAATAAAAATCTTAGGATATAAGCAACAAGTTACAGTCATACAGTCAACATGGGAGGAAATGGGTGATAGGAATGATGAGAAAAACTAGTAGAATAGAAGTGCAGATTTAGTAGAAAGTCTGACATTGTTGAGGGAATTATTTGTTTAGTAGAGTGATGGTGTTCGGAAAAAAACCTGTTCTTGTGTCTAGTTGTCTTGGTGTGCAGTGCTCTGTAGCGACGTTTTGAGGGTAGGAGTTGAAACAGTTTATGTCCAGGAGCCGGTAGCGCAGCAGGTAGAGTGCTGTACTGCAGGCCACTGAAGCTGACTGTAGATCTGTAGGTCAGCGGTTCAAATCTCATCACTGGCTCAAGGTTGACTCAGCCTTCCATCCTTCCGAGGGGGTAAAATGAGGACCCGGATTTTGGGGGCAATATGCTGGCTCTGTTAAAAAGTGCTATTGCTAACATGTTGTAAGCCGCCCTCAGTCTAAGGAGAAGGGCGGCATAAAAATTGAAATAATAATAATAATAATAATAATAATAATAATAATAATAATAACAACAACAACAACAATAATAATAATAATAATAATAATAATAATAATAATAATAATAATAATAATAATAATAATGTGAGGGGTCAGTAAATATTTTCCCTGCCCTCTTTTTGACTCGTGCAGTATACAGGTCCTCAATGGAAGGCAGGTTGGCAGCAATTGCTTTTTCTGCAGTTCTGACTGTCCTCTGGAGTCTGTGTCGGTCCTGTTGGGTTGGACTAAAATACCTGCAAGGTCCCTTCCAACTCTGTTATTCTCTTCTATTCTAATTAAACTAAAGCTGTGTACCAAAGGTAGGATTCTCACATCTGGTCTGAAAAAATCTGAAGGACTCCTTGATGGCCAAAAATATTTGGTGGTATCTTGCCTCTCTTGGCTGTCCTACATTGGTCATCCTTGTTTGGACAAGCCAGAACTAAGGCAATAAAAGAGATACAAACATAAAGAAGATAAAACAGAATAGTGCTTGCACTAGGAAATTTTACAGAAAAAACAATTGCTACCAACCTGCCCTCTATTGAAGACCAGAATATTGCATGAGTCAAAAAGAGGGCCAGGAAAATATTTATTGACCCCTTGCATCCTGGACATAAATTGTTTCAATTCCTATCCTCAAAATGATGCTATTGAGCGCTGCACACCAAGACAGCTAGACACAAGAGCAATCCCTTCTCCCCTGCAAATGCCGTCACTCTGCTAAACAAATAATTCCCACACCACTGTCAAACTATTCATTAAGACTGCATTACTATTACTATTAGTCTTCTCATAATTCCTATCACCCATCTCATTCCACTTATAACTGTATGACTGTAACTTGTTGCTTGTACCCTTACTATTTATATTAATATTGATTGCTTCCTGATTGTTTATTTGTACCCTATGACAATCATTAAGTGCTGTACCTAATGATTCTTGACAAATGTATCTTTTCTTTTATGTACTCTAAGAGCATATGCACCAAAGACAAATTCCTTGTGTGTCTAATCACACTTGGCCAATGAAGAATTCAATTCTATTCTATTCTACATCCTTGATGACTAATACGGGGAGTTTTATACAACAAAGAGAATTTTGCTTTAAAGAAAGATTTCTCCAAAAATTTACATTAAATGGTATATATTAGGGTGTTGCATATATAAGGTCCATATGTTAGGAAAATGGTGAATAAAACCAGATGCAGATAGAGATCATCTTTTCTTTAAAACCATAATAAAAACAATGGGTTGGAATACGGCCATATTAAAGTGGACAGTAAAACAGACAGGAGTTATTTTGACCTTCACATCACTGCTCTATTAAGAGAAATCAGATTGTTAAGAATCAACAAGGCCTTTACCTCAAAAGCAAAATTTCCACTCTCTCATTTTGTAGGAAGTCATTCTCTGCAAAGAATCTTGAAGCTATTTTCATTCTATAGCCCTGTTTTTCAATGAGGCTTTCATTAGCTTGGTTGTTAAGCACCTGCCCTTCTTAAAATGTTTTATATATATACAGTGATACCTTGTCTTACAAACTTAATTGGTTCCGGGACGAGGTTCTTAAAATGAAAAGTTTGTAAGATGAAACAATGTTTCCCATAGGAACCAATGGAAAAGCGATTAATGCATGCAAGCCCAAAATTCACCCCTTTTGCCAGCCGAAGCACCTGTTTTTGCGCTGCTGGGATTCCCCTGAGGCTCCCCTCCATGGGAAACCCTACCTCCGGACGATGCTGCAGGGGAATCCCAGCATCGCAAAAACGAGCGCTTCGCTGGCAACGGAAGTCTGGAGGTGGGGTTTCCCAGTGAAGGGAGCATCAGTGAAATTGCAGCATCACAAAAACACGGAAGTCCTCGAAACCCCACCTCTGGACTTCCATGTTTTTGTGATGCTGTGACTTCGCTGAGGCTCCCCTCGCTGGGAAACCCCACCTCCAGACTTCGGTTGCCAGCGAAGTGCCCATTTTTGCACTGCTGGTATTCCCCTGCAGCATCGCAAAAATGTGGAAGTCTGGAGGTGGTGTTTCCCATGGAGGGGAGGTTCAGGGGAATCCCAGCAGTGCAAAAACGGGTGCTTTGCTGGCAACGGAAGTCCGGAGGTGGGGCATCCCAGTGGCAGCGGTGGGTTTGTAAGGTGAAAATAGTTTGTAAGAAGAGGCAAAAAAAATCTTAAACCCCGGGTTTGTATCTCGAAAAGTTTGTATGACAAGGTGTTTGTAAGATGAGGTATCACTGTGTATATATATAAACACTCTTCTTCAAGTTACATCAAATCACAAGTAGATGAACTTATTTTACTGAATCAAAATATAGAGCGTACAATGTTTGTGTTTTTATTTTAGTTATGAATCACTCTATGAACCAAAATCTCTGGGCAACTACTTAACAGTACCAAAAACAAATTAAGAATTGAAGGGGGGGGGGGGAGATTCTTATGCAAATGAATATGATTTAAATTAATTTGTAATTTCTACAGTTTGCAGAAATCTGCAGGCTATTTGATCTGTGTTAAATATGCTTTAAATATGGCATGTTAAACATTTTAGACCTATTTACCTTAGATAGTAATAGATGGCTGAAAATTCCCTTACATTGGTGGGATAAATTTGTTATTAAAATGAATATTGCTCCATGATTAATTTATGTATTCAAAGTATTCCATTGTTCATCCCAAATATTTTCTTTGGATAAGGTAAGCTGTTGAGGAAATATATATGGGAAAGTAGACCACCTAGGAATTCATTAGCTAAATTGACTAAATAGATTAGAATGTGCTTTTAATTTACCAAATTTTAGCCTATTGTTGGGCTTGTATCATAATTTACATCTACATGAAATGAACCTCACAAGGAACATATATCTTTTAAGTTCTGTTGGAAAGTTTCTATTTATTTTCATTAAGATCCTTGCAAAAGCCAGGGTCAATATACACTAAAAAGGGTAATTTTGTTTCCAGATTGATAAACAGTAAATTTTTAGATCCTAATCTGGGTTTGAATGTTGAGGTTTACGGATGCTTTCACTTTATGGAAAAAACATACCCTTAAAGTAGAGGGCAAAATTGTTGGCATGGAATTTCTAGGCAAAAGGTAAAATTCACAATTTAAATAATTTTGCTTTCATGTTCCTCAAATTCAAATAGAATTATTTTGTCCCTAATTTATAACAATAGAAATATACATGGAGTCCTAGACTTACAATTATTTGTTTAGCAACTGTTGAAGTTACAAAAGCCCTGGAAAAAAACCAGGCCTTATGCTTACAACCATTACAACACATCCCCCATAGTCGTGCGATCAAAATTCAACTATAGTGGTACCTCTACTTACAAACTTAATTTGTTCCGTGACCAGGTTCTTAAGGGGAAAAGTTGGTAAGAAGAAGCAATTTTTCCCATAGGAATCAATGTAAAAGCAAATAATGCATGTGATTGGGGAAACCACAGGGAGGGTGGAGGCCCTGTTTCCTCCCAGGAGATTCCTAGACAGGCCCCATGGAGGCTTCACTCTGCCTTTTCTGGCCCTGTCTCCTCCCAGGAGATTCCTAGAGAGGCCCCATGGAGGCTTCTCCCCACCTTTTCCGGCCCTGTTTCCTCCCAGGAGATTACTACACAGGCCCCACGAAGGCTTCTCCCTGCCTTTTCCAGTTACAGTTTCAGAGGCTCAGGTTTGTAAGTGGAAAATGGTTCTTGAGAAGAGGCAAAACAATCTTGAACACCTGGTTCTTAACTAGAAAAGTTCATATGTAGAGCAGTGTTCCCTCTAATTTTTTTTGGGGGGGGGGGCGGAAAAGTATAGTGTCTGAGCGGCAGTCCCTTCGGGACTGGGCGGCACAGAATAAATAAACAAACAAACAAACAAACAAACAAACAAAACCCACCCTGTTTTGCCTCAGATAATTTCAAAATAAAATACTGTACTGTGTGTCTATAACAGTGAGCTCATAATAGGGCAACTCTATCAATATCAAAATGCCACTTAAATAGTTGAGCTAGTTTCAAACTAGATTTTGATTTTCTTTCTCTCTTCCTTACTCCCATTCTTTTTCTTTCTCTTTTCCTTCCTCTCTTTTTTCTATCTGTTTCTCTCTCTTCCTCTCTCTCTCCTTCCCTCTCACTCTTTCCCTCTCGGCTTCTGGGCAGGTTTGGAAAACTCTGAGTTGATGATGATTTTTAAGTGAGCGATTGCTCACTACTCAGCTTAGAGGGAACTATGATGTAGAGGCGTTCTTAAGTAGAGGTGCCACTGTACTCAGATATTGCGACAGTATCTTATTGCTTGCCTGCCAGCAAAAACAAAACAAAACCAGACCAGATGGCCTAGTGACCTGTTTTTGGCTGGCAATTCCTTTTTGAAATGAGAGGAACTCAGGCCTCCTTTATTTATTTATTTTTCTATCAAGGAATATTTCAGTTTTATTTTTGCTGCTCTCTGCTTGGTTGTGTGTGTGTGTGTGCTTTTAAATTTTTGTGAATCAAGTTATGTCAATTAACTTCACTGGCTATATTGTGAGTGAATACTTGGGCTTAGATGAGCAGAGAGGAGCTTTAAGAGAGACATTGCCTAAATGTCTTCTCTTTTGAATGTGTCTGAATATTCCTTTGTCAGGGAGTTCTACGCAGAGCTTTCTCCATTTCACAGAAGCTTCAGGAAACTTAGCCAGTCATTTTATCCTGAGGGGGGGGGGGAAGCCCACAGATCTTATCCAGTGAAGATGTGTTTAGATTTAGCTCTGAGCTTTTGCAGGACACGTTTGGCCAAATTGTGGGGAATGGAGGCGGAAGGAGAAGTGAATTCCCCGGTGATTGTTTCTCAAAAGTGGGGAAGTTCTGTTTCACTTTAAAGTTAATATATTTCCCTAAATATAGATTTCCTCAAAATCGCCCCGTCGTCTGTGTGAAAAATCACACTTCTTCTTTTGGGTGCACACGCTAGCAGTTTTTACCTTTGCAGCTTTAGAATGTGCAAATTTGAAAAAGTCTGCGAGTAAAATCCACACTGAGAAGACTTCTCGTCTATCACTATTCAAGAATTGGCCCCTCACATGGGCAAAGAAGCAGTGGTGAAATCCAATTTTTTTTACTACCGTTTCAGTCAGCGGACGTGGCTTGGTGGGCATGACAGGGGAAGGATACTGCAAAATCCCCATTCTCCTGGGGAAAAGATATTGCGAACAATTCAAAATTTCCGCTACCAGTTTTCCAGAATCTGTCTGACAAAAGTTGGCCCTAACTTACCTCACCAGTTCGCTTCCTCCCGTGTCGCGTGGGTGTGCATCAGAATGCATACACGCACATATGCAATATCAAAATGTCCCCAAAATTTTTTAAAAGATGGTGATTGCATGCACAGTGCTAGAAACTTGGCTTCTATATATGCTCTGAAGAATTTAACACACACACCCCGTTCTGTCGGGCTCTCTGGTAGAATCCTCCCAAAAATTCACAGGTACAAATTTCAGACCCACACACGTTTGAAAATTCAAAACAATGTTCTTTATAATGAAAAGTCACTTAAAGTAAGCCCTCTTTTGGTATAGCAAAGAGCACTCCTCTCCAACCAAACTGGTAATTTGTACAGGTCCCTTATCAGTTCTATGATACTTATCTTGCAGCTATGAGGCAATTCACAGTCCTTCTTCTTTCACAAAGCAACACTCACTTTGCTCTGGTTTAGTTTCAAAGCGGGGGAAAATCAGCACACAAAAAGTCAAAGTCAGTAAAGCAGTCACGAAACACAATGATCAGATAATCCTCCACAGTGGCCAAACCCACAGGCTGCTATTTATAGCAGCTTCACTAATTACCACAGCCCCACCCAACCACAGGTGCCCTCATTTTCTTTGATAATAATCTCTCAGTTGTTGTTGCCTATGCATTGCTCTCCGCAGGCATGGCTGTATCATTAACTCTTGTTCTGAATCCAAGGAGGAGCTAGATAATTGATCTCCTTCTGAGCTGTCTGCCACACTCTCCTCCTCCCTGTCACTCATGTCTTCTTGGTCAGAGGAGCCTTCATCGGCAGATTCCACGGGGGGGCAAAACAGGCAGCATGTGGATGTCTCCCCCACAGCCACAGTCCTTGGGGCAGGAGCAGGGCCAGAGCTAACCACAACACACACACACACACACCCGAAAAAAGCCAAAGACAAGATGGCAACTGTCTGCACAGTGCTAGAAACTCGGCTTTACGCATACCCAGAAGAAAAAAATAATAATATGTTTTTTTCAAAATGTAAAGATAGCACTGATGGAACTGGGTCATTACCGGTTCGGGCGAACTGGTTCAAATTGGAAGGAACGTTCATCCCTGAATACTCAATTCTTTGCCCACCTCAGTTAAAGTAGCAGCTGAGCTACTGAGAATCCCTAAACTTTCAGACACTTAGAAACATAGAAACATAGAAGACTGACGGCAGAAAAAGACCTCATGGTCCATCTAGTCTGCCCTTATACTATTTCCTGTATTTTATCTTACAATGGATATATGTTCATCCCAGGCATGTTTAAATTCAGTTACTGTGGATTTACCAACCATGTCTGCTGGAAGTTTGTCCCAAGGATCTACTACTCTTTCAGTAAAATAATATTTTCTCATGTTGCTTTTGATCTTTCCCCCAACTAACTTCAGATTGTGTCCCCTTGTTCTTGTGTTCACTTTCCTATTAAAAACACTTCCCTCCTGAACCTTATTTAACCCTTTAACATATTTAAATGTTTCGATCATGTCCCCCCTTTTCCTTCTGTCCTCCAGACTATACAGATTGAGTTCATTAAGTCTTTCCTGATACGTTTTATGCATAAGACCTTCCACCATTCTTGTAGCCCGTCTTTGGACCCATTCAATTTTGTCAATATCTTTTTGTAGGTGAGGTCTCCAGAACTGAACACAGTACTCCAAATGTGGTCTCACCAGCGCTCTATATAGCGGGATCACAATCTCCCTCTTCCTGCTTGTTATACCTCTAGCTATGCAGCCAAGCATCCTACTTGCTTTTCCTACCGCCCAACCACACTGCTCACCCATTTTGAGACTGTCAGAAATCACTACCCCTAAATCCTTCTCTTCTGAAGTTTTTGCTAACACAGAACTGCCAATGCAATACTCAGATTGAGGATTCTTTTTCCCCAAGTGCATTATTTTACATTTGGAAACATTAAACTGCAGTTTCCATTGCTTTGACCATTTATCTAGTAAAGCTAAATCATTCTCACTTTCTATGAGAATAGAATAACCAGAAATAGAAATTGTCCAAATGCATGAAATATATGACTGTTTGACTTAGGGTGGGGGGCACTGAGGAAAGAAAATAATAAAACAGGAAGAAATATTCATGAGACAACCCCGGTGGCTTTTTAACCACCTCATTCCTTAGCGTCTGACAGACTGATTGTGTTGTGATTCCTTTTGGCAGTAATGAGAGACTTTGTATTTGCTAAACATGATAGAGCAGATCTCAGATTAGGCAACAAAAGGAAATATCCAGTTATATCCAGACAAACAAAGAATGCAAAAACTTTTCTTTTTAAAAAAAAAAACCTGTGTGTGTGTTTATAAATGATAAAACTTCACACCATTAAGAACTGGGTAGAAAATTAAATGTGTCTCTTGTTAGACTCCAATTATTTATATTCTGCTCTGATATGTTTCTATAGCAACAGGAGAAACCTTATGCATTAGCACGGTGGGAGATTTGGGAACCGGAGGCATTTCTAATAAGTGCAAATTAATTTAGAACACAATTCCACCCTCTAGTGGAATTCTACGGGAGGCTGCAGAGAAGGGACTTCTTCGCACAATTAATTTGCGGTGTCCGCTGTTGGGTGGCTAAGTTTACCGTAGTCTGGAGGACAGAAGGAAAAGCAGGAACATGATCGAAACATTTAAATATGTTAAAGGGTTAAATAAGGTTCAGGAGGGAAGTGTTTTTAATAGGAAAGTGAACACAAGAACAAGGGGACACAATCTGAAGTTAGTTGGGGGAAAGATCAAAAGCAACGTGAGAAAATATTATTTCACTGAAAGAGTAGTAGATCCTTGGAACAAACTTTCAGCAGACGTGGTTGGTAAATCCACAGTAACTGAATTTAAACATGCCTGGGATAAACATATATCCATTGTAAGATAAAATACAGGAAATAGTATAAGGGCAGACTAGATGGACCATGAGGTCTTTTTCTGCCGTCAGTCTTCTATGTTTCTATGTTTCCTCAAAGCTCTTAGGCATTGCTCTAATGACAGTACAGTGTTCCCTTGATTTTCGCGGGGGATGCGTTCCGAGACCACCCGCGAAAGTTGAATTTCCGCGAAGTAGAGATGCGGAAGTAAATACACCATTTTTGGCTGTGGACAGTATCACAAGCCATCCCTTAACACTTTAAACCCCTAAATTACCATTTCCTATTCCCTTAGCAACCATTTACTCACCATTATTACTGGTACTCACCATTGAATAAGACACTTAGTGATCCTAATATTTATAAACATAATTATTTATTAACAATAATTATTTTTTTGTTATTCATTTGCAAAAATTATTAGTTTGGCAATGATGTATGACATCATCAGGCGGGAAAAACCGTGGTATAGAAAAAAACCCGCGAAGTATTTTTTAATTAATATTTTTTGAAAACCCGTGGTATAGGTTATTCGCGAAGTTTGAGCCCGCGAAAAATCGAGGGAACACTGTATTATAGAAACACAGTGAAATGAAATTAATATTCCTTGCCATGCTCTGAATTTAGATACAGTTGTATTCAGTGAAGGGCTACAAAAAGTTTTACTACCACACTCTAGGTGTGGCTTATTTTGTGTTGTGGTTGGCTCTGGGTCAGCTCCTGCTCCAAAGACTATGGGGGTTGAGGTGGGAGAATCTTCATATTATCAGAGGCTGGTTTTACTGCCAACAGCTTCCGACAGCGAAGTGTCTGGATCAAGGGAAGCTTCTGGGAGTGAAGCAGCATCAGATGAGGAAGTACTCATAGGCAGCCCATTAGCTAATTACCCCATTAGTGAATCATCATCATCATTGTCGTCATTAGAATCAGAAGGAGAAGGATTCATAGATGCTCACAGGCACCGGTTTGTGAAAAGGAAAGAACAACTGGGCAAGTATTATAGGAAATAAGGGAGAATGCCTGTGGCTGGGGCAATTAGGCTAATGGGACTGCTGATAAATTGCTAGCGTTATTGCCTCTTGGCGTGGGAGTTTATCTGTTTTATGAGAGAGAGAGAGAGAGAGAGAGAGAGACTTGTGATTTTGCTTCTGAATTTACAAAGACTTTGTGAACTGCTTCAGGATTTTCAAGGACCTTGTAGAACAATTCACAGTTAAGTTTCAGTGGGAGAACTCTTGAAGGGGGTGGCTGTGACGTCTTCACAGCTGCCTTTTATCTGCTTTGCTTTTGTTTTATGTTTTTCACAGCATTCAAAGCTTGTGGTGTGTGGGAGAGCACTTTGGCTGATTAAAAGTGCGTTTTGGACAGTATTTTCCTTTTGATAAACCAACTTTGTTTACTTTACAAACGTGTGTGTTTGAATTTCCACTTTGGACTTAATTGGGGGCTTGTAATGTGAAACCCGGCATAACATTTTGTGGGTGTGGCTTTCGGGCCATGTGACCAGGTGGGAGTGGCTTGATGATCATATGTGACCAGGGGATGGCTTAAAGGTCATGTGACTGGCTTAAAGGTGGCCAACTTGACATCACTCATGTCAAGGGTTTAGGTTAGGGTGCCTGGCCTCTCCTCGCCTCAAAGAGATACAACAACAACAACAACAATAATAATAGTAATAATTATAATTTATTATATTTTTATGCCACCCCTCTCCAAGGACTCGGAGCAGCTCACAACAAGCAATACAAAGTACAAATCTAATATTTTTTTTAAAAAAAATTAAAACTCTTATTAAAAACAATCATACAGCCCAAACAAATCATACATAAAACGGAACAGCGAAGGGGGTATATCAATTTCCCCATGCCTGGCAATATAGGTGGGTTTTCAGGAGTTTACAAAGGGCAAGGAGGGTGGGGGCAGTCCTAATCTCCGGGGAAAGTTGATTCCAGAGGGCCAGGGTTGCCACAGAGAAGACTCTTCCCCTGGATCCCACCAGATGACATTGTTTTGTCGATGGAACCCAGAGAAGGCCGACTCTGTGGGACTTAATTGGTCACTGTGATTCGTGCAGCAGAAGGCGGTCCCGAAGGTATTCTGGTCCGATGTCCCTATCTATTTACTATTACTGAATATCCAAAATATACTGTTTAATTCTATGTATATGTGCCATATGTGTACATACATATTACACACAGGCACACAAAAATATGCATTATCTAAAATTAGTATTATCTAAAATTATAGTATTATTTAGTATTATCTGAAATTATACATACTCAACCTCATTTATTGCAATAGGAAAAAGATACCCAGAAAAGGGGGGGGGGGGAATTCAAATTTTTCTACCAGTTCTGTGTACCTGACCAAAATTTTACTACCAGTTCTACATACCTGACCGTACCCATGGGAGCCCATCACTGGCTGTATTACACAGAGGTTCCACCTCTGAGAGCATCTGGGGCAGGGAAGAGTTCTAACTGTCCCAGAACTGCATGCTCTATGTTCTGTTCACCAATGAACACAATCTTTCTTTCCAATCAGCCTCCATTTTATTCCCAGCTTGGATGGACCTGGACCTGTGTATTTTTCTTCCAACAAGGGAAGATGAACTGATTTGTGAACATCTTAGTTTAATGTCTGGGTTCCAGTAGGGGAGACAATTATAGCTGGTTTCAAAGTAGGTTTTTTTGGGGGGGATTTGGCAGGATGAAAGTTGTGGTGTGGAAGTGCACAAAAGAAGGGTGCACTCCTTTTGCTCAAGAAGGAAAACCAACACGTACTAAACAAAACTACATACTGCATGTTACACAATTAAAGAAAATTTAGGATGCAGACTGAGTAAAAGGGCATATCAACTCCCCTACACAATGCCAAACCTATAAATATCTATCCAAACAGATGTTCTAATCATTAAATGCTTGGGAAAATATAGAAATGGAGATGGGTTCGTTGGACCACTGTGTTATTTCACACAGCATGTCCTTCCAGCATTGTTATTATCAATCTTTTTTGAGCTCATGGAAGTGTTGAATATTTATTTCTGTGGTCTTCCTGTTCATTTGCAAACCTTTGATTGATGGCACAAAGGAATATGACTCATATTATATGAGGATCTACAAAAGCCCCATGTTGCCTCCAAAAGAAACTCAGTATGTGAAAATCTGCTACCCAAAAGGGACCCATTGAAAGTAGACTAACACGTCACTATACAAGTAGTCCTCCACTTACAACAGTTCATTTAGTAATGTGTTGTGGTTAGCTCTGGCCCAGCTCCTGCCCCAAGGAATGTGCAGGTGGATGTGGGGGAAACATCCACATGCCGCAGGCCTGTTTTGCTCCCGATGGAATCTGCCGACAAAGCCTCCTCTGACCAAGGAAGTGTGAGTGATAGGGAAGAGGGGAGTTTGGCAGACAGCCCAGGAGGAGATCAATCATCTGCATCATCCCTGGATTCTGAACAAGAATTAATGACACATCCACGCATGCGTAGAGTGATGCATAGGAGACAACAACTGAAGGATTATTACAAGAGAAAATGAGGCCACCTGTGGTTGGGTGGGGCTGCTGTAATTAGTGCTACAGATAAAAGTGCAGCCTGGTGTTTTAGCCTCATGGCAGTTTATCTGATTCATTGTTTCGTCAAGATCGTGGTTTTTATGCTGTTCAAGATTGTGTGTGGACTCTCTGGACTTTAGAATTGGACTCAATTTCCCAGTTATTGGGTGAGCAATTGGATTGCATTTAACTTGTGCCTTGTATGTACCAGAAAATCCCTTTGACATTTAAAAAGGGGGCTGTTTCTGTTTTTCTGTTTATAAAAACTTTTGGGTTTTCCTTTTATTGTGTGGTGTGTGTCTTCCTGGACTAATTACCCTGTAATTACGGGCGGTTGAAACACGCCGGCAGAACAGTAATGGTTCAAAGTTACAACAGCACTGAAAAAAGTGACTTGTCACCGTTTTTCATATTTACAACCATTGCAACATCTACTTGGTCACATGATCAAAATTCAGATGATTTGGCAACGTGATCGTCTTTTGCTAAACTTCTGACAAGCAAAGTCAAAGGGGGAATCCAAAATTCAATTAACAACCATGTTACTAGATTAACGAATGCAATGATTCACGTAACAACTGTGGTGAGAGCAGTCTTAAAATGCTGCCACCATTTCTCTTTTTTGTCATCTAGCTTTTTACATACTTATTTATAATTCCTTTAAACAGCTTTCAGAATACAATACAGTGATAACTTTTCTTACAAACCCCTCGTCATACAAACTTTTTGAGATACAAACCCGGGGTTTAAGATTTTTTTGCCTCTTCTTACAAACTATTTTCATCTTACAAACCCACCGCCGCCGCTGGGATGCCCCACCTCCAGACTTCCGTTGCCAGCGAAGCACCCATTTTTGCACTGCTGGGATTCCCCTGAGGCTCCCCTCCATGGCAAACACCACCTCCCGACTTCTGTGTTTTTGCGATGCTGCAGGGGAATCCCATCAGCGCAAAAATGGGCGCTTCGCTGGCAACGGACGTCCGGAGGTGGGGTTTCCCAGCGAGGGGAGCCTCAGCGAAATCGCAGCATCACAAAAACACGGAAGTCCAGAGGTGGGGTTTCGGGGTGAGTTTTGGGCTTGCATGCATTAATCGCTTTTCCATTGATTCCTATGGGAAACATTGTTTCATCTTACAAACTTTTCACCTTAAGAACCTCGTCCCAGAACCAATTAAGTTTGTAAGACGAGGTATCACTGTACTTGTAAATTAAACCATTTTCCTTTTCAATCCATTCATAAAATTCCCCCCAAATTTTATAAAATTCTATCTCTTCTATGTCTTTAATTGTCATAGCAGGCTCATTCATTTCAGCACAATCCAAACTCTTTCTTAGTACTTTTCTATCTGTTGGTATCGTGCTCAATTTCCAATTCGGTGCATACACAATTCTAGCTGCCTGCAACACTGCACCTTAACCACTGTGACACCAGGGCTCCTAATATCATAATATTGTAGAAAGTTAGGACAAACCCCCCCCCTGTTCTCCTAGAAGAATGGTGGAGGGGCTATATAGCTAATAATCACTTTCTCTCACCGTCCTATTAAAAATACTTAAGGAAAGCAATTCCAAGGGCCACACACACAGATTTCAGGCTATCATTTCTGCCTTCTCTGCTAGAGACATACACAAGTTGTCTATGGCACCTTATCAAGATTTGGACAGAAACATTTCTGGCAGTTGCCATGTGCAAAAATCGTTAGATATATTCCATCTGTGGTTTCTGTAAATATGTAATGCCAAGCCCAGTGTGATTAATCTTATGAGTTTTTCATTCATCTAAAATGTTCTTCTTCCTTTTGGGTGGGTGGGTGTGTTTTCTTTACAATGGCCATTTCTAGCCCAAGATTTCAATTTCATCATCTGTCCTTTTTAGTTTAACCTCTGCAAACACAATCGATGAAGTTTCCCTGGATCGATTTCCTACCCGAACCCTCTCTAAGAGTCAGTCTCTTTGACCACAACAATCTGGGTCCTCATTTTACCGATCTTGGAAAGATGGAAAGCTGAGTCAATTTCGAGCCATTCAGAATAGAATTGCTGGAGTGAGCAGTGAGTTAGCCTGTAGAACTGCATTATAACTATGCCCCGAGTCTTCGGAGAGGGGCGGCATACAAATCTAATAAATTATTATTATTATTATTATTATTATTATTATTATTATTATTATTACCATTGCACCATCAAACCACTTACTATGGGTCCTAAGATCTCCTTTGCTTTTTAAACAAATTATTATTATTCGAGTTGGAAGTGATCTTGCAGGTCGTCTAGTCCAACCCCTGCTGGTGCAGGAGATCCCACATCACATTGATTGATTCATTGGTTGATTGGTTGATTGGTTGATTGGTTGATTGGTTGATTGGTTGGTTGGTTGGTTGGTTGGTTGGTTGGTTGGTTGATACGTTCATTCACTCATTCATTTAATCCACCTCAGAAGGATGGAAAGCTGAGTCAATCTTGAGCTGGTGATGAGATTTGA
This sequence comes from Erythrolamprus reginae, assembly GCF_031021105.1. Classification (NCBI taxonomy): domain Eukaryota; kingdom Metazoa; phylum Chordata; class Lepidosauria; order Squamata; family Dipsadidae; genus Erythrolamprus; species Erythrolamprus reginae. The sequence goes on along the minus strand of NC_091952.1, from coordinate 240,732,672 downwards.
ATCACTGACCTACAGATCCACAGTCAGCTTCAGTGGCCTGCGGTATAGCACTCTACCTGCTGTGGCACCCCAGCTCTTATAATCTTATAATCTCACATAGTCCAATAGCAATCCAGTCTTTTCTTGAAAGTCTCTAGTGTTGGAGCATGCACTATCCCTGCAGGAAGCCATTCCACTGGTTGATCGCTCTCACAGTCAAAAGGTTCCTCCTTATTTCCAGGTTGAATCTCTCCTGGGACAGCTTCCAACCATTGCTCCTTGTCTGGCTCTCTGGTGCTTTGGAAAATAAAGTGACACCCTCCTCCCTGTGGCAGCATCTCAAGTACTTGAAGACTGCTATCGTGTCCACCCTGGATCTCCTTTTTGCTAGATTATCCATGCCCACTTCCTGCAATCTTTCTTCATATGTTTTAGTTTCTAGTCCCTTTATCATTCTGGTTGCTCTCTTCTGCAATTTGTCTAGAGTATCAATGTCTCTTTTGTAGTGTGGTGGATGCAGTTCTCTAGGTGTGATCTAACTACAGTGGTATTAGCACCTCCCTTGTCTTGGAGTGTATTCCTCTGTTTATGCAGCTCAAGATTGTGTTGGCTTTTTTTGCGACTGCTGCACTTTGTTGGCTCATATGTACTTTGATGTCCACTAAGACTCCAAGATCTCTCTCACATTCACTGCTGTTGAGAGTATTTTTGCCAAGCTTGTATGTATGTTTTGAGTTTTTCTTACCTAGGTTTCTTACCTACTTTTCCGTGCATTGAACTTCATTTTATTTGTTTGGGCCCATTACACTAGTCTGTCTATATCCCTCTGTATCTTGAGCCTATCTTCTGGGTCAGGAGTAGGCAAAGTTCGCTCTTCTATGACTAATGGACTTCAACTCCCAGAATTCCTGAACCAATCATCCTAGCTCAGGAATTCTGGGAGTTGAAGCCCACATGTCATAGAAGAGCCAACTTTGCCTACCCCTGTTCTAGGGTGTTGGCCACTCCCGTCAGCTTGGTGTTGTAATGTCGGGCTCTCTGATAGGAGCCTCCCGAAAATTCAAGGGTACAAATTTCAGACACACACACGTTTGAAAATTCAAAACAATGTTCTTTATCACAAAATTCAAAATAAACAAAGCACTCTTTTTGTATTGCAAAGAGCACTCATCCCAAAACAACCGGGTAGTCTGTACAATTTCCCTTAAGCAGTCATTAAGTACTTAGCTAGCAGCTGTGAAGAAACTTCACACCCCTTCTTCTTCCAACGAAGTGAGACACACACACGTTGCTCTGCTTTGGTTTCAAAGGCATGAAAAAGCAACAAAGTCCAGCAACACAACATTCCTGACAAACTCTGATCAGATATTCTTCCACAATGGCCAAACCCACATGCTGCTATTTATAGCAGCAGCCCTAATTACTGGAGCCCCTTCCAAACACAGGCGGCCTTCCTTATTTCTTGTAATATGTTCTTACTTGATCTCTTCTACGCATAATTCTGCGCTTGTGTGGATCCAAAACGTCATCATCTGAATCAAGGAAAGATAAGGGAGATTGACTGCCTGGGCTGTGTGCCAAGCCCTCCTCTGCCGAGTCACTCCCACCTTCTTCTTTGTCCTAGGAAACTAAACTCTGACCTGATTCTGTTGGCAATAACACAGGCCTGTGACATGTTGAATTTTCCCCTGCATCCACCTCCCCATTCCCTGGGGCAGGAGCTGGGCCAGAGCCAACCACAACAGGTGTCATCTGCTTCTTTTGTTTTTTAAGTGCAACTATGAAATGGGGAATAAAATGTAACTCAAACAAAAACTGAGTTAGAAGAGTACTTTAACATTTTTAGTATCTTCCATTCTATCTGTTCTTGAAAATAAACTTTATTCATGATTTGGAACATTTTCCACCAAAGGCAAATATCAGCTTACATGACAGGTCACCTGAACATTTATAGCAGAGAGAAAAAGGTTAAATCTAAATCCTTAACATTTTAATAAGTAGCCATTAATAATCCCATCAGACATACAGTATTCCAAAAACATACAATCCTTTTTTTAAATAAATATTTGTATTGATTTTTTACAATATAAATACATACACAACATGTTCTACCAGCGTGTCCCAACCACCCATAATTAGTCCAGAAAGACACATGCCACATGATAGAAAGAAAACCAAAAGTCTTTATCAACAGAAAAGTAGAAAAAACTCTCTTTTTTAAATGTCAACGGGATTTTCTGGTACACACAAGGCACAGGTTAAATGCAATCCAATTTCTCACCCAGGAACTGGGAAAATTGAGTTCAATTCCAAAGTCCAGAAAGTCCACACACAGCCTTGAACAGGGAAACAGCAAAAACCACGATCATGACGGAACTATGAATCAGATAAACTTCGACAAGGCTAAATCAGCACGCTGCTCTTTTTACCTGTAGCACTAATTACAGCAGCCCCACCCAACCACAGGTGGCCTCACTTATCTCCTGTAATAATCCTTCAGTTGTTCTCTCCTATGCATCTTCTGCGCATGCACAGGAAGCCAAATTTCACGCAACGACACTCGCATGCACAAGATGAACTGAGGTGGTGCAGCAGGTAGAGTGCAGTACTGCAGGCCACTAAAGCTGACGGTAGATCTGCAGGTCAGCGGTTCAAATCTCAAGTGAATATGTGATGGTATTCGGTATTTAGGTATGCAGTGACAACATTAGAAGATAGTAGCCGAGGCGGTACAGAGCAGTGCAGTACTGCAGGCCACTGAAGCTGATTGCTAGATCTGCAGGTCAGCGGTTCAAATTTCATTACCGGCTCAAGGTTGACTCAGCCTTCCGTCCTTCCGAGGTTGGTAAAATGAGGACCCGGATTGTGGGGGCAATATGCTGGCTCTGTTAAAAAGTGCTATTGCTAACGTGTTGTGAGCCACCCTGAGTCTAAGGAGAAGGGCGGTATTAAAATAAGTAAATAAGTAAATAAGTAAATAAGTAAATAAGTAAATAAGTAAATAAGTAAATAAGTAAATAAGTAAATAAGTAAATAAGTAAATAAGTAAATAAGTAAATAAGTAAATAAGTAAATAAGTAAATAAGTAAATAAGTAAATAAGTAAATAAGTAAATAAGTAAATAAGTAAATAAGTAAATAAGTAAATAAGAAAATAAGAAAATAAGTAAATAAATAAATAAGTAAATAAATAAATAAATAAATAAATAAATAAATAAAATTACACCGACTTTCAGTTATTTCTTTGCTTCCACACATGCGCGGAAGAAAAAAATTTCCAAAAATTGACAAAATATCTCTTGCGTAAATGTCCTTGTGTGAGATTTGGCTTTCTGTGCATGCACAGAAGCCAAATCGCACGCAGGTGCAGGTGCCCACCTGTCAATCACGCAGAGCTGTGCTCACAGCTCCATTTTTGCTACCATCTATAATGTGGCCCGTACCAGTAGGAACCCAATACTGGTTAAGATTACTAAGATCTCAGGTTTGAGACCCGAGCTCCACATGACAATGTAAGCTCCTGTTGCTTTTCCCAGCTCCTGGCCACCTAGCTGTTTGAAAGTGTTGTAGAATCAGATGACTCAGAGGAGATAGTAGAAGTGCCTGGGTTATTATCAGGGCAGTAATGGGCAGCTGCCCCACAGGGGGGCGATGCAGTGAGGGTAGTAAGTTTATGCACTATTTATTGAATACTTAATAGTTCCTTTTATTGCCCTTCCTTCTCTGACACCTTAGTATTATCTTTAATTACTTTTAAAATAGGAAATAATTAAATAGTATTTTTACCCATAATCGCTTTAATCGTTTTAATCATTAACTAGAACTGCAATTAAAGAAAATTGAGCTACTTGCCTAATCTGTTATCATACTGTGAGTTCATTACAAAACCTTAAAATATCACTGTGCTCTTCAACGAATAATGCAAAAAAAATGAATCAGAATCATCTGTATGCATAATATGAGTTGAAATTTGAATCTCTCTCTCTCTCTCCTCCTCCAGCCCAAATATTCGAGTTCAGTGTTTCATTTACTCTTCTATACTGGAGATCATAACAGTCAAACAAAAAGGATTCAAAAGTTTGTCAGTTTCTGTCTTCTGCCCCCAGAAATCGTTTGCCCAAATCACAGAATAAACTTTGGTTTATTTTAGATTACAATCCTCCCTAACACTTGATGTGGAAGTAAACCTCGTGTAAGTAGTGAAATGACCTTGGAATAAACGCATACAGGATTGCTCTGTTTAGAAAGTTAGTTTACAACTTCATTTAACCCCATTTTAAATCATTTATTCTGAAACACTTTGAAAATTGGATTCGGTGACCTGAGAGGTATTTCTAAACTTGACAGCTGTCACAATGAATCACTTCATTTGCACAACAGGCTAAGTTAGGTCGCAGTTAAACCTTTTTAAAATGGCACAGTGTTTTAGTTGAACCTGGCCAGTTTGATTAGTTTATATATGTAGTATGAAAAACCAGAGAGATGGGAGGATCCAGGGGTGAAGATTTAGGGCTAGGATTGTGGAGCACAGAAGTCCTCTGGCTGAATTTAGCCATTCTCTAACTCATCGCGTCATTGAAAAAAAATCAGTTGGGAGCAGTTGTGTGTTCTGCCTTGCGCTTCTGCTTAAAGGGCGAATTTACAGTAAATCAATCAATCAATCAATTAATTAAAATGCATTCGTGCTGTGGAAGGCTGTATAGAAAGTGGCAAGGACAATAGAAAACATTATTGGAAATTCACTTCTTTCCATCCATAACATGGCACTTAAGTGCCACTTGATCAGGAATGGTATCATTTATTATTATTATTATTATTATTATTATTATTATTATTATTGATTACGATTACGATTACGATTACGATTGTTTGTTCGTTCGTTCATTTGTTTGTTTGTTTGTTTGTCATACAAATATAGTTGGTTGCCGATCAGTTTCCGGTCACAATTCAAAGTGTTGGTTATGACCTATAAAGCCCTTCATGGCATTGGAACAGAATATCTCCGGGACTGTCTTCTGCCGCACAAATCCCAGTGACCGATTAGATCCCACAGATTTGGCCTTCTCCGGATCCCGTCGACTAAACAATGTCATTTGGCGGGACCCAGGGGAAGAGCCTTCTCTGTGGCAGCCCCAGCCCTCTGGAACCAACTCTCCCCAGAGATCAGAATTGCCCCCACCCTCCTTGCCTTTCGTAAACTTCTCAAAACCCACCTCTGCTGTCAGGCATGGGGGAATTGAAATATCTTCCCCAGGCCTATATAATTTATGTATGGTGTGCTGTGTGCATGTTTTTTAAATTATGGGTTTTTAACTTCATATGATTAGATTTGTATTGTACATTGTTTCTATCACTGCTGTGAGCCGCCCTGAGTCTACGGAGAGGGGTGGCGTACAAATTAATTAAATAAATAAATAAATAAATAAATAAATAAACGAATTAATGAATAAATAAATAAATAAATAAATAAATAAATAAATAAATAGTATTGTATTGTAGTATGTTTAACATAATGTATGTATACAGTAGAGATAGAAAAAATAAAAAGACATTAGGACAGGAACGGTAGGCACAAAGGTGCACTTATGCACGCCCCTTACAGACCTCTTAGAAAAGGGGAGAGGTCTATTGTAGATAATGTAAGGTTGAAGGTTTTGGGATTGGGAGGAGGAAACAACAGAGTCCGGTAGTGAATTCCAGGTGTTGACCACTCTATTGCTGAAATCGTAGTCTAGTTTGGAGTGACTTACATTTAGTCTGTATCTATTGCGTGCCCTTGTGTTGTTGTTGTTAAAGGTGAAGTAGTCGCTAACAGCGAGTACATTGTGATGTCTGATTTTATGAACAGTTAAATCAGTTTGGAAGTGGTGTATTTTAGGCATGAATTTGAATGTATCTTTGCGGTAGGTTGTAACCCACCCCATCAGATAGCTGATATGGGAATGGGAGGTGTTTTCATTAGGTATAATAACCTGCATTTAGCTTCTGTAAGGTGTCTCTTCCTTGCGAGGGAGTTACCACGCTTGGCCAACCGGTTTTTAAAAAAAAAAACTCAGAGGGAATAAAACTTTTCTGTTCTCTTTGTCCGAACATCTTGTGTGAGTTCCTTTGTGAAAATTAAGTGCACAGAAGCTTAAAACTAAGCCAATTACACATGCTAAAATCTGATTTAACAAACCTAAAAATTCATGCCATTAAAATCATTCAATCACATTCATCCCTGTTCTACTTTATTATTTTTTTATTTTATTTATTTATTTATCTATCTATCTATCTATCTATCTATCTATCTATCTATTTATTTATTTATTTATTTATTTATTTAGTCCAATACACAATGAGGGTTTTAGTGGGTATATATCTATATACACATAGTAAAATACATGATGAAGGTTATAGAGCAGATACTCATAGTAAAATATATCTAAAAAATAATAGAAAAGAAGATATAGTAATAGAACATATCAATGAAAGAATAGAAGAAGAGCTCTAAGGAACCTGGAGAGGTCAATCATGGATAGTCTAAGGGGAAAATGTTGGGGGTTAGGGGTTGGCACTACTGAGTCAGGCAACGAGTTCCATGCTTCGACAACTCGGTTACTGAAGTCATATTTTTTACAGTCAAGTTTGGAGCGGTTCATATTAAGTTTAAATCTGTTGTGTGCTCTTGTGTTGTTGTGATTAAAGTAGTCGCTGACAGGCAGGACGTTGCAGCATATGATCTTGTGGGCAATACTTAGATCTTGTTTAAGGCTATTAAAGAGCAGAGTGTCTATGCTCAATAGCCCCAAGCCTGCCGACAAAGATGTGACTTCAACATTTTCCGAAAGGCCAGGAGAGTGGAAGCAGTGTGAATCTCTGGGAGGAATTGGTTCCAAAAGACTGGAGCCACCACAGAGAAGGGTCTTCCCCTAGGGTCTGCCAGCCGGCATTGCTTGGCTGACAGGACCTGGAGAAGTCCAACTCTGTGAGCAATGACCAGCCGCTGGGACACATGAGCAAGAGACGGTCCTATAGGTAATCTGGTCCCAAGCCATTATAGGGCTTTATTTTTTTTTTAAATTATTATTATTATTATTATTATTATTATTATTATTATTATTATTTATTAGATTTGTATGCCGCCCCTCTCTGCAGACTTGGGGCGGCTCACAGCAATAATAGAAACAATGTATAAAAAATCTAATAATTAAAAGTTGGTTTATTTATTTATTTTATTTATTCGATTTTTATGCCACCCTTCTCCTTAGACTCAGGGCAGCTTACAACATGTTAGCAATAGCACTTCTTTTGAACAGAGCCAGCATATTGCCCCTACAATTTGGGTCCTCATTTTACCCACCTCGGAAGGATGGAAGGCTGAGTCAACCTTATTATTTATTATTTATTATTTGGATTTGTATGCCGCCCCTCTCCGAAGACCTTGACCCGGTGATGAGATTTGAACCGCTAACCTGCAGATTTACAGTCAGCTTCAGTGGCCTGCAGTACAGCACTCTACCTGCTGTGCCACCCTGGCTCTTAAAGGTAACAACCAGGGGTGGGCAGCAGGCAGGACGGGGTGGAACACAGTTCAACCAGTGGAAATTTTATTTATTTATTGGATTTGTATGCCGCCTTTCTCCAAGGACTTGGGGTGGCTCACAGCATAAATGAAGCTGTGTGCCCAGTTCCAGCTGACTATCCCATTCTCCTCCTCGGAAAGCAGCAGGGAGACCAGCATAGGCAGGAGTTGTAGGGGGTCCATTTCCCCCCCCCATCTTTTCTCAACAGCTGATTGGCACCCATTCTCCTAGCTACCCAGCCTGAGGCAGGGAGTGACCCAGGAAGGAGAGTGCGGGAAACATGAAGCAAATTGTCACCCCAGCGAGCGACACTCGTGAGGTTGTAAGTCGAGGACTTAACAGTTCACTTGAACGATGATGATCATTCAAGCCACTCCCACCTAGTCACATGGCCGGCAAGCCACTCCCACCCAGTCACATGACCATCAAGCCACACCCACAAAATAAGCCACGCCCGCAGCGTGGCTGTAAAATTTTTGGCTGCCCATTACTGGTAACAACCAATACTTTAAATTGCATTTGGAGAATAACTGGGAGCCCGTGCAGCTCATGGAGTGTTGACAAGACATGGGCATACCTGGGAAAGCCCATGACAGCTCGTGTGGCTGTGTTTTGGACCAATGGGAGGAAATTCCAAGATTCGCCCATGTTTCTTCAACACTCCGTGGCATGCATTGGCTGCCGATCAGTTTCCGGTCACAATTCAAAGTGTTGGTCATGACCTTTAAAGCCCTACATGGCTTTGGACCAGACTACCTCCGGAACTGCCTGCTACCGCACGAATCCCAGCAACCGATAAGGTCCCACAGAGTTGGCCTTCTCCGGGTCCCGTCAACTAAACAATGTCGTTTGGCAGGCCCCAGGGGAAGAGCTTTCTCTGTGGCGGCCCCGGCCACCTGTGGCTGGGTGGGGCTGTGGTAATTAGTGAGGCTGCTATAAATAGCAGCCTGTGGGTTTGGCCATTGTGGAGGATTATCTGATTGTTGTGTTTTGTGCCTGCTTTACTGACTTTGAGCTTTTGTGTGCTGATTTTTCTCTGCTTTGAAACTAAACCAGGGCAAAGTGTGTTTCACTTTGTGAAAGAAGAAGGACTGTGAATTGCTTCACAGCTGCAAGCTAAGTATCACAGAACTGATAAGGGACTTGTACACATTACCAGTTTGTTTGGAGACCAGTGCTCTTTGCTATACAAAAAGAGGGCTTAGTTTAAGTGACTTTTCATTATAAAGAACATTCTTTTGAATTTTCAAATGTGTGTGTGTCTGAAATTTGTACCTGTGAATTTTCGGGAGGAGTCTACCAGAGAGCCCGACTGAACACAAACCACTTCTATCAAGAAAACTGCATAGACTTTTGCACATGCAAAAATCAAATGAACATTGAAGGGAACTTTAGCTTTTTTAAAATTTTCACTTAGCTATTGACATTTGTTCAGGGGGAGGAAAGAGGAGTTTGTGGTCAGCATGGGCTCTGGCAGTTGCGCATCACTGACAATATAATTGATCTGCCAGTTTTGAAATGATGTGTGCTGATGCTAGCCTCCTGCCCAAAGTCTTCCGTAATTCCTGTGCATTTAAAAAAGGCAGCACTGTTGGGAAGGTATGAATCATGCATATGACCTAGAGGAAAAGCATCTGTGTCTATGCAGGGAGACCTTTTCTACATAGACCGGTTTGCCAAAGAAATCACTCATCGTGTGTCAGAGAAAACACTAGGCCATGTTCTTAAGGGCCCAAATGGAGAACTTTTGCCAGGTTGCTTTGACCTCATTGCAAGTTTCTCGACGGTGAGGGTATTTTCATGTTTTGGAAACTCCTGGTCACCCCCTGGAACATCTGCCTCGCAACAGGTTAGTGGTAGGAACAGCAGCAGAGGAGGTATTCAGCCGGTTCGGATCGGTTCAGGTGAACCGGTAGTAGCGAGTGAGTAAAGTGCACGGAAGAGGCATGTGCAAGTGCAGCTAGCATGTGCATGTACTCACATTCGCAAAGCAGTAGGGAAAGTAAGTGAATACTACCTCTGATCTAGAGGTGGGAGCATACGAAATTGTTAATACTGTGATTTGGTATAAAGTTAGTTTGTTGTGTTGCCAATTTGGATCTGGTTTCCAGAAACATGCATAGTATGTATTTCAACGGCATTCACACAATATGCATCACCTATTCAAGCTAAATTCAAGGAGCCGGGATGGCACAGCAGGTAGAGTGCTGTACTGCAGGCCACTGAAGCTGACTTGTAGATCTGAAGGTCAGCAGTTCAAATCTCATCACCGGCTCAAGGTTGACTCAGCCTTCCATCCTTCCGAGGTGGGTAAAATGAGTACCCGGATTGTGGGGGCAATAACCTGGCTCTGTTAAAAAGTGCTATTACTAACATGTTGTAAGCCCCCTTGAGTCTAAGGAGAAGGGCGGCATAAAAATCGAATAAATAAATAAAATAAATAAATAAATAAATCTCCAGCCCATATAAGAGGGGCTTAATTCAGTGACTCAGGGGACCCTGTTGTACAATTTTATTTTCCAAGGGTTGAGTGGATCAAGCACCCAAACAATTGAGTTTACTTAATAACATGGTTGATAGGGGGCTACAAATTCCCCACTTGTTTGTTATATGTTTTTTTAATCTTCTTAATGTTTCTCGTTGGTTTTGCTATTTGCATTCATTAAAAATTTAAAAATTTGGGGGGGAAATGTGTTTTTCCAACACCAAGAGCTTTTCTACTCAGACTCCCAATGTCCAGAGTTCTCTCCAAAGACCACTTGAGATACTCAAATGTAAACAGAATGAATGAATTGGGATGGGGGGGATATGTAGAAGAGAGAGAGAGAGATTTGATTTCACCCATCTTCAAAAAAAGAAGAAGAAAGGGCCCAGCCAATGATGAAATCATCTGCGTTGCATTATGAACAGTCAGCTTAGTTCAGAAAGGACCTTGGACTGTGCAGTATGGTAGATATTAGCAGACACTTAAGAGAAACCACAGCCCACATGTATTTTTCCTTGAGTCAGCCAACAACATCTGGGCTGTTCCACTGTAAGAGAGCACAAAGGCAGGCTCTCCATTCTTCTGAACTCAAAATAGCCAGATGAGGTGAGGAAAAATCACAGACGTTGTGCGATTCAGACACCCCAATTGTTTTGGGGTGGTTGATTCACTTGTGCATTTCAAAAAGAATCAGGCATGGCAGCAACAAAACTTTGATTTGTCCCTTGGGCAGTAGTACCAGCATTTTTTCCCCCACCACATCCCAATCTGTGCCTTTCTGCACCTCCCTAAGCACACTACCAAACTGGAAATATTTTTTTTCATAAACATGCATTATTTCATGAATACTTAGCTATCTGAGGCATAAACCAAAGGGTGGACAGGGTGCATTTAACCATAATCAGTATGGAATAGAGAGGGGGGGAAACATTAAACAAGAGAATAAAGAACGAAGGATAAGACTTCAATGGAGTAAATGCAAATTATTTTGAAAGAATTGAAAAAAGATCACCAGAGGTGGAGGAGAATACAATATAGCAGCGATGGCGAACCTATGGCACGCGTGCCACAGGTGGCACATAGAGCCATATCTGAGAGCATTCAAGGCGTTGCCCTATGTCAGCTCCAGTGCGCATGCGTGCATTAGCCAGATGATTTGCCACCTTCTTTTCGACTGTTTTCCCTCTCCCCAGACTTCAAGAAAGCCCCTTGAAGCTTGGGGATTGCAAAAAATATAGGCTTTGAACAGTAGGTTTAGCCATCTGCCACATGGCTCAGGTAACAGGTCACAAGGAAAGATATGCTCTACAGGGTGCATTCCAAAAGTAATGCATTTTTTAAAAGTAATTTAAAAATTACGAGTCTTTGGAGAGGGGCGGCATACAAATCTAATAAACTATAACTATAAACTAATTTATTGAACAGATTTGCACAAACACTTAAAATTCTTCAAAGTACTGTCCTTGGGCCTCTACACATTTTTTTCAGCAACTCTGCCATGACCAGTACGACTCCTTATGGACCAAAAAAGACAATGAGCATTGTTTTCACTTTTGATTTGCTCATTCTTGCCTTTTTGGGCTTGGGAGAATGGTTGGTGTGCCACTCAGAGCTTTGGCATTTTGTTTCTGGGTCATATTCAAAAACCCAGGTTTCATACCTGTTCTGTCTGGGTCCCTCCAGGAGCAAACATCAACCCAAAAAGAGAATCCAGACACACTGGTAAAAATCAAAGGCAGTTTATAGAATTCAAAGCAAACACAGGTAACAGAAAATGTCCTTACAAACAGGAACATGCTGAAACTTCAAAGATGTTTCACGAAGGCCATGAAGTAAAACAGGATTCTTGCTGTCAAAAACAACGCTGGAGATAACAAACATACGCCTCCCCCAAGTCTTCCAGTCTTCTAGGCCACAAGCCAAGATCAGAGACGCCGAGAAGCAAAGCAGGGTCACAGAACTTCCAGTTGATAACGCTCCACATGGCTGAAAAGGCATGCCTGCCTTTTAAACCCTGCTGAGGAGAACCACACCCAAACCCAGCTGTTGCCAATTCTGTGATGCCAATACCTTTCTAATTGGTCCAGTCTCTGAGCTGCACATTGCTGTCTCATGTCAATTATAGCCTGTGCTTCCTCATCCAATGAGGCCAGGCTACTGGCTGGGGAGAGGGCCCCCCCCCCGGGGCTCTCAGGCTGCTCCCCCTCATCCTCTTCCTGACTTTCCTCTCCCCTGTCTGCCTGGTCCTCCCCCTCCTGTTCACTGTCCTCCTCCTCCGGGCCTGGATCCAGCAGAGACGCAGCCGGTCCCTGAGCAGCCTCAGGCTGAATCACAACAACACCCAGTGATGATGTTGTCCAAATAATCAGGTTCAATTTCTATACGTTGCAAAAGTTTACTTGAAATTTCCGATTCCATTTTTTTCATGACATGGTTGGCACACAGAGGTTTACAATAACTGACATCCTGCCACTTTCACAGCTTGGAGAGCACTGAGACCAGTTTCGTGGCAAAGCTTAGCATCCCCTCCCCACCTACTCAAAGTGCTTCAGTCCCACTCCAACCAATAGGAGCAGCGCGGGAAATTCAATTGCATTAATTTTGGGTTGCACCCTGTATGCTACTTCCTTATCAACAAGTGGAGTGCACTTTTGAAAGGATGCTGCAGCTAAACCCATATCCAAAAACAGCCCAGCCAACATATTATGGATGCATAGAAAGGATTAAAAGGAGCAATCTCTCCTCTTTCGCAAAAATTAGTTGAATAATGTACAAATTTAGTAAAAAAAAAAATGCATGAAAGTACAGAGGTTAGCGAGCCTTCATTTTCTCTCTCTAAAAGGAGGGCAGGTTCTTCAAAAGTGGCGGTGGGAGCTGACAACTTTTTTGCCTGGACCAAAACCAGAAGGGCCATCTCGCTTTTCACCTCATCTTTCTCCTCTGTAATTCTAGCCTTTATCTCTGATGGTGCAGCATTTATGAAATGTATGTTCACAGTATTTGCAAGACTGTATTTAGATGACAACATGGATGGCATTTTGCAAATGACTCGGCAATGACACTTCCCAAATTCGAGGTGCAAGACAGACAAAATTAGATGAGCATTGGAGGAAGGTAGAGATATGAGACAAGAAGGAAAGGATGCTTGCTAGAACCAAAAGAAACCTTCAGCGTTTTAACATTTTCAACCCTTCCTTCCCTCCCTCCCCTCCCTCCCTCATTTTCTTCCTTCCTTCCTTCCTTCCTTCCTTCCTTCCTTCCTTCCTTCCTTCCTTCCTTGTTTGTTTGTTTGTTTATTTATTTATTTATTTATTTATTTATCTTTTCTTCCCTTCTTGCCTCCCTCACGGATTTTCTTCCTTTTCTTTCTTACCTTCTTTCTTTTTCTTTCCCTTCCTTCCTTCCATCCTTCACTCCCTCCCTGATTTCCTTCCTTCCTTCCTTCTTTCTTTCTTTCTTTTCTTTCTTTATTTTTTTCTTCCCTTCCTCCCACTCTGATGGATTTTCTTCCTTCTTTCCTTCTTTCTTTCTTACCTTCTTTCTTTTTTCTTTTTTTCTTCCTTCCTTCCTTCCTTCCTTCCTTCCTCCCTCTTTTCTTCCCTCCAAGGTCATGAAAGGAGAAACAGTGAGTTCAGGTCACAGTGTGCAGGCAATTCAATAACAAAATGGGTAAATCACACATCAAAGAGCCCAAGCTTATAATTTTTATTTTATGTTGTGGCAAGTGGCACATCAATCTAGTATTATTATGGTTGTCACACAATCAGCCATATGTTTATTATTATTACTATGTTCATCGCAGAATCAGCCAGAAGCTTAGAATGAATCTGGCATTTTTATCCACTTATCAAGTCCTTCCCAAGATCCTGGGACAGGCAAATATTGTCCATTGATGCTAAATGTATCTTTGCAGGGTGTAAGCTGTTCCCAGCAAAGCTGCCTTTTGCAATTGACTGATGGTGAATTTTGTCAATGCCAATGATGTTCAAAGGGTGCTAAATTTACCTAGATGCCAAATGGGTCCAAGTTGTGACTTTTTCAATTATCCAGCAAACAAGGCAAAATGTTGCTTCTTGTTGGCTCTTCAACCTACACATTCTTAACAGAAAAATAGTGCAGTACTGTATAAGATTTGGTTTTGTTGGCTAATCTAGTCAAACCTGGTACCCTAGTATCTCAGCCATTCATTCTTAAAGAGGCAGAGCACTATTTTGGCAATTTGTAGGAAGTAAAAAATTTTCATGTTGCACTTTTCAGACAAATGCCGCTTATGCATAGCGTGATTGGCTGCAAAACTCCAGACAACCAAGTAACAGCAGTGACCTTTGGTGATTTCTACTGGTCACTCGTTTTTTTCAACCTATACACTGGTACCTCTACTTAAGAACTTAATTCTTTCCGTGATCAGGTTCTTAAGTAGAAAAGTTTGTAAGTAGAAGCAATTTTTTCCCATAGGAATCAATGTAAAAGGAAATAATGCGTGCAAACCTATTAGGAAAGGAATAAAAGCTCAGAATTTGGGTGGGAGGAGGAGGAGGAAGAAGATGAGGAGGAGGACAGTCGCTGCTGAAGGAAGAAGGTGAGATGAGGGGAATTTAAAAAAAATCCAAAACTTCAAGGCTTAAAAGAAAAAGAGGGACTCTGAGGCGGTGAGGAAGAGCACGCTCCTCCCATACACCTGGCGCAAGGCTGCCTACCATACATTGTGCCAGAGAGAGAAACCCAGGCGGGCGAGAGGAGGGAACCTCCCACTCCTTTGACCAAAAGGCAGCTGCTGCTGCTCCTGCTACCTGCTTCCTCTTCCTTCCCATGCTGAAGGGCTCCACTCTTCTCTTGCTTCCTCTTTTTGTAGCCAGTGCCTTTCCTTCACTGTGGTGATTCCTCGGTTTGGCTGAAGCCAGGGCGAAGTGCCCCCTTTTGCCTTTCCCTGCCCAGATGCTCTGGAAGGCAACCTTGGGCCGGGTGTATATGAGGCAGCACGAGGGAGTCACCGCAACAAAGTGGTTTATTCCCTCTCCAAGCACCCAGAGAAAGGAAAACGCTTTGTTCACTCTGGGCTGCCAAAGACTCTTTAAGCGCCACCGAAAGGCTCCTCTGGCAGCCCAGAAAAGCCTGCGATGGCCAGGATAAAAGGGGGAATGGCAGGAAATTGGCCGGGCCTTTGTGCCGCTCTCAAATTTCTTGGGAAATTATTCCGGGCTTGGGTTCTTAAGTAGAAAATGGTTCTTAAGAAGAGGCAAAAAAATTTTTTGAACACTTGGTTCTTATCTAGAAAAGTTCTTAAGTAGAGGCATTCTTAGTAGTGGTACCATTGTACATACATCCTCTTGCAAGATTTGGCTCTCCGTCAGAGGGGGCTGACGGATGGCCCAGGCTCTGCCTCTCTCCGCCTCTCTCTTCTCTCTGCCAGCTACATTCCCTCATCCCCCTCTGAGCTCTCAGGTTGTTTTGATGTTGACCTTGACTCCCACACCTCTTCCTCTGTTTTGGCTGCTGGAGGGGTTGACAGCCAAGGAGCCACCCCATGTACACTCTGCTGATTTGTGCAAGGACGTAGGGTGGTTTTAAGATTGGTCATTGATGATATCCACAATATCTACAAAAAGATATTAACAAAATTGAATTGGTCCAAAGACGGGCTACAAGAATGGTGGAAAGTTTTAAGCATAAAACTTATCAGAAAAGACTTCATGAACTCAATCTGTATAGTCTGGAGGACAGAAGGGAAAGGGGGGACGTGATGAAAACATTTAAATATGTTAAAGGGTTAAATAAGATTCAGGAGGGAAGTGTTTTTAATAGGAAAGTGAACACAAGAACAAGGAGGCACAATCTGACGTTAGTTGGGGGAAAGATCAGAAGCAACATGAGAAAATATTATTTCACTGAAAGAGTAGTGGATGCTTGGAACAAACTTCCAGCAGACGTGGTTGGTAAATCCACAGCAACTGAATTTAAACATGCCTGGGATAAACATATATCCATCCTAGGATAAAATACAGGAAATAGCATAAGGGCAGACTAGATGGACCATGAGTAGTTTTGGGTGAACCGAACCCGCACAATTTGGGTCCGTACCGAATTTTGCGATGTTCGGCATGCGGAACCTGAACCCGAACTTTTTTTTTTTTTAAAAAAGGTTCACTTCTAGGATTCCATCCTCCCTCCATTATTCTAGTGCCGCCCCCGGAATCCAGGAAGTGATCACCTTGGCGTGCTTAGCAACCTGCCAGTATACGTGATGTCAAAGCTCCGCCCACGGAATCTCTTTGTGGGATTACCCAGCTCCTTTTGCTTGCGATGCCGCAAACAAAGGGAGGTCTTTTCATGTAAAAATTAAAAAAAATATTTTTACGTGAAAGGACGCTGTAATGGCGCCACAAACAAAGAGAGGTCCTTTCACGTAAAAATAAAAATAAATTATTTTTACATGAGAAGACCTCCTTTTGTTTGCGGCGCTGCTGCGGCGTCCTTTTTGTAAAAATAAAAAGAAATAAAAATTTAAAATCCGTAAAAGTAAAAACTGATGGGATTCCAGGGATGGGGGGTCCGCCATGGACCGTTCGGGTTCGGGTTTGGGTTCAGGTTCAGCCGAACTTTGCATGAAGTTTCTCCGAACTCGCCGAACCCGAACACCGTTGGATTCGCCCATCACTAACCATGAGGTCTTTTTCTGCCGTCAATCTTCTATGTTTCTATGATGAGTCATGAATCAGTCATTTTCCAGGAGAAAACAGATTGGCTTTTCCAGCCTCTGAAATTCGGTACCTTAAATTAAACAGGCGGTAAATTCCTTTTTAAAAAAAAACTTCATGGCTGGGTTCTGTGTGACTTTCACAGGAACGCAACATCACGTCAGCGTTAAACTGAACAGGGCTGAACCTGTGGGTCTGGTGCTGAGCCACTCAGAGTCCCAGCTTGGAGCTCAGGGCTTCCAATGCCTCTGGTTTCCTTCTCCTTTCTCTTTAATTTGAATAAATCTGCAAAAAAAAAATGGAGCACATGTTAACAATTGGATCCTTGCAGATATCGGTTTCCTGCCAAGTTAAGAGTGTCCCACTTCTGGTACTGAACTCCGGAGATTAGAGTTTTAATTTGGAGTGAAAAGCCAAGGTTCCGTAGCTTGGATGCCAAGGCATGTGAGGTTGATTATCAGCCTATTTTCACATTAGGGGATGCTTTCTGAGTTCTTAATGCCATGTTTTCACAGGGAGGTGTAAACAATGGCAATATTTTTACATGACATGATCCCATCCCTGTTCAAGATGGAAGGATGGACTCGGCGAAGATCCCAGGTGCTGGAGTCTTCCCGATCAAAGAGCTTAAAAAGACAGAGTGGAAAGCGGATGGAACAATGTCTTTGGCTTGTGCAGCGCTTTGGATCTGATTTCAAAGAGGACCACGGTGGGGTGGGGGCTGCCTGGAGCACCTGCTGCAATTGTGGGATGTGATTGTTACCACATGATTGCCTGGAAAAGAAGGGATTTGCTTTAAATGTTTCAGGCAGCGTCTATGTTGTGGCTAGGAGGGGTTTGCCCAGGTTCCCCTGGTGCACCAGTTGCAGCTCTATTAGGACAGGGAGTCTCTGCTCACAGTCACTCATGCCCTTGTCACCTTGAGGTTCGACTACTGCAACATTCTCTACATGGGACTACCTTTGAAGAGTGTTCGGAAACTTCAGATTGTGCAGAACGCGGCCGCGCGAGCAGTCATGGGTCTTCCCATATATACCCATGTTTTGTCAACACTCAGTGGCCTGCATTGGCTGCCGATTGGTTTCCAGACACAATTCAAAGTGTTGGTGATGACCTATAAAGCCCTTCATGGCATCAGACCAGACTATTTACGGAACCGCCTTCTGCTGCACAAATCCCAGCGGCCGATCAGGACCCACAGAGTTGGTCTTCTCCAGTCCCAGACAATGGTGGGGCCTAGGGGAAGAGCCTTCTCTGTGGCAGCCCCGGCCCTCTGGAACCAGCTCCCATCAGAGATTCGAACTGCCCCCACCCTCCCTGCCTTTCACAAGAGCCTTAAGACCTATCTATGTCGCCAGGCGTGAGGCAACTAACATATACCCCTCAGTTCTGACCATTAAAAGTTATGTGTGGGTATGATTATAATATTGAGTGTTGATTGTGTATTACTGCTTTTTTTAACATAATGGGTTATAGCTATAGTTTTAATTATTTGTATTTATATTCTGTTATTGTTGTTGTGAGCCACCCCGAGTCTCCGGAGAGGGGCAACATACAAGTCTAATAAATTATTATTACTATTATTATTATTATTATTATTATTATTATTATTACTATTATTATTATTATTATTATTATTATTATTATTATTATTATGTCAATACAACACAGCAAACGAGATCACTATGCTGGATTTTGTATTTCATCACCAGTCAGGCGCTTCCCAAGCACCTAGGACTGCGTGATGTAGCGGCGAATTATGTTTGCCGATCCCAGTAAAGTGGCCTTTTGCAATTGACAGATAGAGATTTTGTCAATTCCGATGGTTTTCAAATGTCCGCTGAGATCCTTTGGTACTGCGCCCAGCGTGCCAAGTACCACTGGAACCACTTTCACTGGCTTATGCCAGAATCGTTGCAGCTCGATTTTTAGATCTTTGTATTTCACTAATTTCTCTAGCTGCTTCTCCTCAATTCTGCTGTCCCCTGGGATTGCGATGTCGATGATCCATACTTTCTTTTTCTCCACAATCAGGATGTCTGGTGTGTTATGCTTCAGAATTTGGTCAGTCTGAAGTCGGAAGTCCCACAGTAGTTTTGCTTGCTCATTTTCGACCACTTTTTTGGGCTTATGATCCCACCAGTTCTTTGCCACTGGTAAATGGCAGTTCTGGCACAAGTTCCAGTGGATCATCTGTGCCACAGCATCATGTCTATGCCTGTAGTCAGTCTGTTTGATCTTTTTGCAGCAGCTGAGTATGTGATCAATTGTTTCATCTGTTTCTTTACAGAGTCTGCACTTTGGATCATCTGTTGATTTTTCAATTCTGGCTTTGACAGCATTTGTTCTAATGGCCTGTTCTTGCGCCGCCAGTATTAGTCCTTCTGTCTCCTTTTTGAGTGTTCCACTTGTAAGCCATGACCAGGTCTTTTTTTAATTATTATTATTATTATTATTATTATTATTATTATTATTATTATTATTATTGTTATTGTTATTGTTATTGTTATTGTTATTGTTATTGTTATTGTTATTGTTATTTGTTATCTAAGCAAGGACAAAGAAAGTAGGAAGGTCTCAACAGCTGGGGTGGTGCAGTGGTTAGAGTGCAGGCTACTTAAGCTAACTGCTAGCTGTAGTTCAGCAGTTCAAATCTCACCAGCATCTCAATGTGGATTCTCAGCGTTCCATCTTTCCAAGGAAGGAAGGAAGGAAGGAAGGAAGGAAGGAAGGAAGGAAGGAAGGAAGGAAGGAAGAAAGATGATAATAATGATGATGAAGATGATGATGATGGATGGATTAAGTTTGCCTTGATTTGTGGTTGTGACATTCCGTACACCATCCCCAGTTCACCATTGCAGAACCACATGCCAATTAACTTGATCCCATTTTCTTCCAAGAGACAAAATGAACGAGAAGAACTCACCAAAAATTGTTCAAGGAAGGAAGGAGTGTCAGATCAGTCTGCAGAAAACCTGCCTCTTCAACAGTGGAGTAAAGAATAGCGTCCCTCTGTTTCGCAAGCCTGAGCTGATCTGTTGCGGGTGGCCTGGCACGGTTGCATAAAAGTTGGGTGAAGTTTTTTTTCCTAATAAAACTTGTGGCTTCTCTGCAGGATACAGCCAGATGGCAGCACTGCCTTCCACTGGAATAGTTCAAGAGCGAGGAACAAACTTCGGGCAACCGATCCAGAAAACAGGTTCCCAAAAATTAAAATTTGGCTCTGGGCAAGAGGCAGATGTTGATTCAGCACAGTCTACCACTAAGCCGAACTTTATATCTTCATTCATCGGTGCCAGAGCTCTGCCACTCAAGCAAAGTTGGAAGAGTAAACATAACTTATTTATTTAAATTTTGCTATTTCCCCCTTACTAGAGGGATGTCCAAAGTACCATTACTCTCTGTATTCTAGATTCATGTGCCGGTAGAGCTTAAAGTGCACAGGCATTCGATACATTTTGCTTTGGTAGCAAACCTGGAAAGGAAAAATAATATTAATGTTGGATGGGAATTGAACTTTCATTTGAGTAATTGATAAGTTGTAGATCTGAGGTCTTTGGTGTCTAAGCTTATATGAACTCTCCTTGAAAAGCTTTTTGGGTTTCTTTGTATGTGGTATACCTCGGGGATGGGCTACTGCCCGGATGGGAGAGAACGCAGTGGGGTACCGAAAATGGAGTTCCATCCCAGAGTACCCAATTTGCACCGAAAGATGTTGAAGGAAAATGCATCCTCTTTGGGCAGCCTCTGCGTACTTCCAAAAAGCGTTTAAAAACCCCCAAAGCCAGTGATTCTGCTACAAACAAAAGTGTCTAGGAAGAACATAAGGAGATAATATCTGGAATTAATCCTATGTGATCTAGGTTTCTGCCTCCCCCTCCTTTCTGAATAGCTATAATATTCTCTGGAACAGAGGTCTTATAGCTGGCTGGAGAATTCTGGGAGTTGAAATTCACAAGTCTTAAAGTTGCTAAGTCTGGGGACCCCTGCTCTAGAAAAGAAAACAAATAATCTATCTATCTATCTATCTATCTATCTATCTATCTATCTATCTATCTATCTATCTATCTATCTATCTATTGGATTTGTATGCCGCCCCTCTCCATGAAACCTAATGGAACTGCCTGCTACCGCACGAATCCCAGCGACCGATAAGGTCCCACAGAGTTGGCCTTCTCCGGGTCCCGTCGACTAAACAATGTTGTTTGGTGGGCCCCAAGGGAAGAGCCTTCTCTGTGGCAGCCCCAACCCTCTGGAATCAACTCCCCCCGGGAGATTTGAACGGCCCCCACTCTCCTTGTCTTTCGGAAATTACTCAAGACCCATCTATACCGCCAGGCATGGGGGAGTTGAGACACCTTTCCCCCAGGCTTTTTTATATTTATGTTTGGATATGTATGTGTTGCTTGCTTTTTAAATATGATAGGGTTTTTATGTGCTTTTTAATATTAGGTTTGTTTTCTCTAGAATATTGTTTTGATTGTTGTTGTGAGCCGCCCCGAGTCTTTGGAGAGGGGCGGCATACAAATCTAATAAATTGAAATTGAAATTGAATTGAAATTAAAACTTGAAACCTAATGTTTTGCCAGAAACCTTGATTTTGATTGGTAGTCTGCAGGAGACTGGGGGCATACAAATCTGATAAATTATTATTATTATTAAGGAGGGTAAGGCTGTTGTGTGGAATGGAGCATTTTGGGATATGCACTTAAGCTGTGAAAGTAGCAAGGAACACTTTAGATTCCTACCTTTGAGTAAGTGATTATTTTGTGAGTGGCCATTTTAATCACGAAGGCACCTTTATGACAATGCTCAAAATGTGCTTTCAAAATTTTTGGCTTCCAAAGAGCCTCTGTGGGGCCTTTTTACCCTCCCCGGCTCCAGGGAAGACTTTGGAGCCTGGGGAGGGTGAAACACGAGCCTACAGAGTCCACCAGAAGTTGGGAAACAGGCTGTTTCCGGCCACCAGAGGGCCTCTGGGAGGTGGGGAAAGCTGTTTTCATCCTCCCCAGGCATTCATTCATTCATTCATTCATTCATTCATTCATTCATTCATTCATTCATTTATCCAATATACAAAACACATCAAGGGGAATGGGCATGGAGTATTACATACAAGGAAAAGATATGGAAATGGAGGAGGAGATATATGAAGGGGAGGAAAGATATATGACATATGGGATAAGGGGAGACAAATTGGACAGGGGACGAAAGGCACACTGCTGCATTTATGTACGCCCCTTACTGACCTCTTAGGAACCTGGCGAGGTCAATGGTGCATAGTCTAAGGGTGAAATGCAGGGGGTTAGAGGTTGACACTAGTGAGTCAGGTAATGTGTTCCACGCTTCGACAACTCGATTGCTAAAGTCATATTTTTTACAGTCGAGCCTGGAGCGATTAACATTGAGTTTGAATCTGTTGCGTGCTCTTGTGTTGTTGCGGTTGAAGCTGAAGTAGTCATCGACAGGCAGGACGCTGCAGCATATGATTTTGTGCGCAATACTTAGATCGTGTTTTAGGCGTCGTATTAGGGGTACCCTCCTTATCCCCTTCAGAGGCTCTCTGGAAGCCAAAAACGCCCTCCCAGAGCCTCTGTGTGAGCCAAAAATCAGCTGGCCAGCACACACATGCATGTTGGAGCTGAGCTAGGGCAACAGATCGTGTGCCAGCAGATATGGCTCCACATGCCACCTTTGGCACCCATGCCATAGGTTCGCCATCACTGCTCTATATAGTCTTCTGTCATATGATGCTCGAAGCATTGCATTCAGGGAGTGAATCAAATTAGCAACATGTAAGTAATTCAATGTTACATTCAAATTAAATGGAACCAAATGTCTTTTTTTATTTTTTAGGGCATGCCTATTTTATAGAGTGCGGTCATAAAAAAATGCAGGCACCCTTATTTCATGGAGTCCTATTGCCCTCGCGGGATAAACCAGATAGGAATCACAACCATATGAGCTCATTCTACTTTATTGTAAGCTTACAGTGATGGATTCTTGCTTGTCTAAAAGTACAATCCTCCCCTCCCCTTGCATTTTCTTCACCGCCCATGTAACTAGGGAGGGTCTCTTCTGGGCCTCTCACCCCACCCACTATCCAGCTGCAAGCTATGCTGTCTCTTATCTGACCATTCCCTTCGCAGCATCTCTTGGCTGAGTCTCCCAAGGTCTTTCGCCTGTTCCATTACAAGTACTTTCTTTTAATTGAACCAATGCTCTGTGTGGGTTTTTTGTGGACTTTTGATTTGATTTGATTTGATGTTGATTTTATTGGATTTGTATGCCGCCCCTCTCCGTAGACTTAGGGCGGCTAACAACAGTAGTAAACAGCATATGACAATCCAATACAAACAGTTAAAAACCCCTATTGTAAAACCAAACATACATACAGACATACCATGCATAAAATTGTAAAGGCATAGGGGGAAAGAGTATCTCAATTCCCCCATGCCTGGCAGCAGAGGTGGGTTTTAAGAAGCTTACGAAAGGCAAGGAGGGTGGGAGCAATTCTAATCTCTGGGGGGAGTTGGTTTCAGGGGGTTGGGGCCGCCACAGAGAAGGCTCTTCCCCTGGGTCCCGCCAAGCAACATTGTTTAGTTGAGGGGACCCGGAGAAGACCCACTCTGTGGGACCTAGCTGGTTGCTGGGATTCGTGCAGCAGAAGGCGGTCCCTGAGATAGTCTGGTCCGGTGCAAGGAAGGGCTTTATAGGTCATAACCAACACTTTGAATTGTGACCGGAAACTGATCGGCAACCAATGCAGACTGTGGGGTGTTGGTGAAACATGGGCATATTTGGGAAAGCCCATGATTGCTCTCACAGCTGCATTCTGCATGACCTGAAGTTTCTGAACACTTTTCAAAGGTAGCCCCATGTAGAGAGTGTTACAGTAGTCGAGCCTCAAGTTGATGAGGGCATGGGTGACTGTGAGCAGTGACTTCCGGTCCAAATAGGGTCGCAACTGGTGCACCAGGCGAACCTGGGCAAACGCCCCCCTCACCACAGCTGAAAGATATTTCTCTAATGTGAGCTGTGGATCGAGGAGGACGCCCAAGTTCTGGACCCTCTCTGAGGGGGTTAGTAGTTCCCCCCCCCAGGGTGATGGACAGGCAGATGGAATTGTCCTTGGGAGGCAAAACCCACAGCCACTCCGTCTTATCAGGGTTGAGTTTGAGTCTGTCTTTTTACATCAGGAATGTGCAAATTGTTCTGGATGGAGATATACACTTGACTCTCGAGTGATATGCTGGGGTCAAGAACATCTGTGGTGGGTGCTGTGAGTGCTCCTTGCCCACTTCAGGTCATGTTAGATGCTGAGGAGGATGAGCAAGGCCCTTCTGGATACCCTGGGCCAGGGAAGTTGCCAGCTGATGCAGAGAGAGAGAGTGAGGGAGAAAGTGACCTGAGTGAACCTGAGGAACCACTAGAGGGGGCTGCTATGACAATGGGGGAGTGGTCCCAGTCAGAGGATGAGGAAGACATTAGAGCAGAAAATCAGAGGATAGACCCTCGCTATAAGAGATTATTTATTTATTTCATTTATTTATTTTGTCCAATACACAATACATATTGAAGAGGATAGACATGAAGTATTATATATAAAGAAAAGATATAAAAGTAGAGGAGAAGATATATGAAAGGAAGAAAAGATATATGATATATGAGATAAGGAGAGACAATTGAACAGGGGACGAAAGGCAGGCTAGTGCACTTATTTATGCCCCTTACTGACCTCTTAGGAACTGGGAGAGGTCAATTGTGGATAGTCTAAGGCAGTGTTTTTCAACCAGTGTGCCGTGGCACACTAGTGTGCCGCGAGACATGGTTAGGTGTGCCACGAAGCTCAGCAAGAGAGAGAAAGAGAGAGAGAGAAAGAAAGCAAGAGAGAGAGAGAAAGAAAGCAAGAGAGAGGGAGAAAGAAAGCAAGAGAGAGAAAGAGAGGCAGGGAAGGAGGGAGAGATAGAAAGAGAGCAAAAGAGAGAGGAAGGAAGGAAGAAAGAAAGGGGGATGGACAGAGAGGGGAAGGAAGGGAGAGAAAGAGGGAGAGAAATAGAGCGAAAGGGAGGAAGAGAGAGAGATAATTTTTTGTCCAAACTTTTTTTAGCCCCCCCCCCCCCCCCCCCCGCTCAATGTGCCCCATAATTTTGTATATGTAAAAAATGTGACGGAGCTCAAAAAAGGTTGAAAATCACTGGTCTAAGGGAGAAATGTTGGGGGTTAGGGGTTGACACTACTGAGTCCGGTAATGAGTTCCCCGCTTCGACAACTCGATTGCTAAAGTCTTATTTTTTACAGTCAAGCTGAATACTGACAAGTTGAGAGGAGTTGCATAGTAAAAGGTATTAGCTTACAGCCTTAACCTCTTTGAGGTGTGATGTGACTTCCAGGCAGTATAAAGGCAAAGGATTCTGGGTAATTGGGTGTGGGGTTTCAATGCCATTCATGGAAGAAGTTGTAGAGTGGGGTTGTGTTTCAACAAAGCTTCCAAACCATGATATCTGCCTCAATAAAAGACATTCTCTGCTGGAGGATTTTTGCTCAGGATCTCAGTGAGCTTAAATGATAAATGGACTTGTTATCTAAGGAATTCTAATTAGGACGAGTTTGGCACCTTTCTCAGACCTTGTAGATGCTTAACTCCGAAGAGAGGAAAAACTCCCTTTCCCTTGCTGTTCAAATCTGCTTGTCGCTGTTTGTGCTTTTATCAATAAAGATTTTGATTTTACCATGAAATAAGGGACTTTTGTATCGGTGGGTTCATTCTGAGGGACGTGCACAGTACAGTGGGGGGGGGATGAAAACAGTCCCCCCTTGACCATTTCTGAGGGATCCACACTTTTTATATGCCTTTCGCTGGGACACACTCCAGAAAGTGGTAGATCAGACCAGGATTGTCAAACTCGATTTCATTGAAGGCCGCATCAGGGTTGTGTTTAACCTCAGCGGGTTGGGGTGGGTGCAGCCAGGGTGGGCATGACATCACTCATGTTGGGGGTGCCTGTGATGGCCTGAGCATTCTGCCAGCAAAAAATGGGCTCCCGAGCTCCATGTTTAGCTGAGATGGCCTCCTGCAACCCTCTCCCAGAGAAAATGGAGCTAAGAAGGGCACATATGCCCTCACAAGCTCTGTTTTTACTAGCAGATGCACCACAGGTTGATTCTTCATTGTTTCCACAGCATCCCCATGGGCATAAGCATCCAGTGGGCCAAATCTGTCCCCAGGGCCTTGAGTTTGACACCCATGATTGATTGATTGATTGATTGATTGATTGATTGATTTAGTCCAATACATAATACATATTGAAGAGGATAGACATATATAAAGAAAAGATATAAAAGTAGAGGAGAAGATATATGAAAGGAAGAAAAGATATATGATATATGAGATAAGGAGAGACAATTGGACAGGGGACGAAAGACAGGCTAGTGCACTTATGTACGCCCCTTACTGACCTCTTAGGAACCTGGCGAAATGTTGGGGGTGAGGGGTTGAAACTACTGAGTCCCGTAACGAGTTCCACGCTTCGACAACTCGATTGCTAAAGTCATATTTTTTACAGTCAAGCTTGGAGCGATTAATATTAAGTTTGAATTTGTTGTGTGCTCTTGTGTTGTTGCAGTTGACATATATATCCTTCAATATACCAGGATGATCCGATATCTATCTATCTAACTATCTATCTATCTATCTATCTATCTATCTATCTATCTATCTATCTATCTATCTATCTATATATCTAGATAGATAGATAGATAGATAGATAGATAGATAGATAGATAGATAGATAGATAGATAGAGAGAGAGAGAGAGAGAGAGAGAGAGAGAGAGAGATAGGCAGGCAGGCAGGCAGATAGACAGATAGACAGATAGACAGATAGACAGAACTTCTTGATTTTATTTTCCACTGAGTTATCATCACATTTTTGATGAGGTCCCTTGGTTTCACACTCAGGATTACAATTCGATCTCACTGTGGGAGTGTATATTTATCACAGATTGTGTATCTCTTTTTACATGGAACAACCTCTTGAGATTTAGATTTAAAGGACCTCCCTCCCTCCCTCTTTCTACTGTGATTATTATCCATGTGTGTCTGGTGGAGAGAGATGTGTGTTGCTTTTCCAGCTGGCTTTCAGCCACGACAGGTGGGAAGAACTATGGTTCCCGGGAGGAAATGCAATAAATATAATCAAATAAAACACAACATTGTCATCACACATATATGTTGCCAACCCTGCAAGCCAGGAGAGAACCTGTGGAGACATATATTTTCCCTCAAGTGTTTGCCAGAAAGGTCATAAATCAAAAGCTAATTCAAAAAGTAACTGAGGAGAATTCAGTCACCTCTACTTGGTGTAACGTCAGATTAAATCCCTGCTATCTCCACCACAAATTCCTGAGAGAATAAAAAATAAAATAAATAAAGTATTATCATTGGCCAAGTGTTTTGGCCAATGATAATACTTTATTTTTTTAATTTATTTTGTCCTATACACAATACATATAGAAGAGAATAGACATGAGGTAATATATGTAAAGAAAAATATAAAATAGAGGAGAAGATATATGAAAGGAAGAAAATATATATAATATATGAGATAAAGGAAAGACAATTGGACAGGGGATGAAAGGCACACTAGTGCACTTATGTACGCCCCTTACTGACCTCTTAGGAACCTGGAGAGGTCAATTGTGGAGAGTCTAAGGGAGAAATGTTGGGGGTTAGGGGTTGACACTATTAAGTCTGGTAATGAGTTCCACGCTTCGACAACTCAATTGCTAAAGTCATATTTTTTACAGTCAAGTTTGTAGCGGTTAATATTAAGTTTGAATCTGTTGCGTGCTCTTGTGTTGTTGCAGTTGAAGCTGAAGTAGTCATTGACAGGTAGGACGTTGCAACATATGAACTTGTGGGCAATACTTAAATCGTAAAGTACAAAAAACAAAAAAGGCTGACCGCTCCCTCTCAATTCCTGTCAGATACCATCTCCTGCTTCAGGGAAATCTTATGGAAGTTCTATTTTAGACTCCACTCTAGTGGATCAGATGCCTTCAAGCCTCCAAAGTGGATGACAAGCAGGAGGAGGGAGATTGACAACATTAGAAGATAAGTTTATAGTAGCCAAGGTGGCGCAGTGGATAAAGTGCAGTACTGCAGGCCACTAAAGCTGAGTGCTAGATCTGCAGGTCAGTGGTTCGAATCTCATCACCAGCTCAAGGTTGACTAAGCCTTCCATCCTTCCAAGCTGGGTAAAATGAGGACCCGGATTGTGGGGGCAATATCCTCGGAGTGGGGAGGCATACAAATCTAATAAATTATTATTCTAATAAATCTAATAAATCTAATCTAATAAATCAATTATTGTTATTGTTGTTGTTGTTGTTATTGTTGTTGTTATTGTTGTTGTTATTGTTGTTGTTATTGTTGTTGTTATTGTTGTTATTGTTGTTATTGTTATTGTTATTGTTACTGTTACTGTTATTGTTATCCTGGCTGTGTTAAAAAAAGTGCTATTGCTGTAAGCTGCCCTGAGTCTAAGGAGAAGAGGGCAGCAAAAAAAAAAATTCAAATAAATAAATGATAAAGTCAAACATTATAAGGTAGGTTTATAGGAAAGATGGAGAAATGTAGCATTTTAGATTTCCTAGTACACAATAAGTCATGTCTTAAGCTCCTGGGGATGGTGTATCGTAATTTAGCAACATCTGAAGAATTACCGATTTTAAATTTCTGGGTAATAGCACAATCGTATATTCAGTAAACTTACAAAGGAGTGGCTCTTAATATATGAAATATATCATGTTATAAATATCCTTTAATGTTCTTTGAAGGTACCAAAGGAGGTTTATTTTCCTAAATACCATGGTTTTATGAAAAATGCATAGGCCCAGAAGGATGAACACTTTAACTACATATGTATCAAGGGACTGATATTATAACCTATGCTTACACAAAATTACGTCTACTGTTTTAAGTTATACATTCTGTAAGCATCTATGATTTCATCAAGCAACTTTTAGTCCTACAGGCCAAGTATAGCTATTTGCTAATACTTACTATTCAACAAGCTTTCTCCATCTGGGCTAAACATAGTGGAAAATGTTATTCTAGGGCAATGTTTGGCCTGATGTCAAACAAAGAATATTTGCTTTTTAAACCAGTTTTCTTACCCATAAGAAAATGTTCCATTCCTCTTCAAAGCCATTACATATTGAACCAAGAATAAAGAGATATAAGTTTTAAATTTGGTTTAGCGGCAAGTTTAATTAATTCATCATTTTTCGATTACTACTGCTGGGTTTTGACAGAATGATTGAGTGGTAGGATCATGAGATCACTTGAAAACTGACTATACATATTTGTGTATATGGTACTTTCTGGAAATGGACCATAGTGATAGATGGAGAATATTTTCCAAAATCTCCTTCCTTTTCAGCTACATGGGGTTGTATGTATGAAAGTGAAGTCATTTTTTTTGCTAAGGACAATGATGGACAAAGATTATGGGTCACCTGCATTTATGCTAGCTTTTATTTATTTATTTTTTATTTATTTATTTATTTATTTATTGTTAGAGTTGAAAGGGACCATGAAGGCCATCAAGTTCAACCCTCTGCCCAAGCAGGAACCCTATAGCACACCAGTCAAGTGGCAGTTCAATCTTCTCTTAAAAATGTCCAGAGTGTTGGAGTTCACAACGTCCGCTGGTAGGTTATTCCATTGGTTGATCGCTCTGACCGTCAGGAAGTTCCTCCTTATCTCCATGTTGAATCACTCCTTGGTCAGCTTCCAGCCATTGTTCCTTGTCCGGCCCTCTGGTGCCCTGGAGAATAAAGTGATCCCCTCCTCTCTGTGACATCCCCTCGTATACTTGTAGACTGCTATCATGTCCGCTCTGGCCCTCCTTTTCTCTAGGCTATCCATGCCCAGTTCTCTCAGTCTCTCTTCGTAAGTCATGGTTTCCAGTCCCTTAATCATCTTGGTTGCTCTTTTTTGCACCTTCTCCAGAGTTTCAATGTCTCTTTTGAAGTGTGGTGACCAGAACTGAATACAGTACTCCAGGTGTGGTCGGACCAGGGCGTAGTAGAGTGGTATTAAGACTTCCCTGGTCTTGGAGTGTATTCCCCTGTTGATGCAGCTTAGGATTGTGTTGGCTTTTTTAGCTGCTGCTGCACATCGTTGGCTCATGTTTAGTTGATTATCCACCAAGACTCCGAGGTCTCTTTCGCAGTCGCTACTGCTAAGAGGGGTTGTATGTGTGTCCAGGGTTTTTTATGATTCATTTTGGCTGGCCACTTGGGAAGAAGAGAATAACAGAGTTGAAAGGGATCTTGAAGGTCTTCTAGTCTAACCCCCTGCTTAAGCAGGAGACACTATAACAGTGATGCCAAACCTATGGCATAAGTGCCATAGGTGGCACACGGGACCACATCTGCTGGCACGTGAACCGTTGCCCTAGCTCAGCTCCAACATGCATGTGTGTGCCAGCCAGCTGATTTTTGGCATCACAGAGGTTCTGCGAGGGCGCTTTTGGCTTCCAGAGAGCATCGCGCATCCACCCGAGGGAAAAAAGGTTCACCATCACTGCATTATAACATTCCAGACAAACAATAATAGCAATAGTACTTATAAACTATAAGTACTTATAAATATAACTATAAAGTTATATACCACTTCACAGTGCTTTTACAGCCCTCTCTAAGCAGTTTAAAGAGTCAACATACTGCCCGCAGCAACCTCATTTTACCCACCTTGGAAGGATGGAAGGCTGAGTCAACCTTGAGCCAGGTGAGATTCGAACTGCCAAATTGCAGTCAACAGTCAGTCAGCAGACGTAACCTGCAGCACTGTTCCACCAAAAAACTAAACTTGGTGCAGTGTTTTCGAACACCGCACAGCGGTTCCCGGCACGACAGCTGATCTGCCCCTCCCAAGCTGAAAAATCCCGTGGGCTCTGAGCCCCACCTGGTTTCTCCGGCTCTGCCTGGGGACCATGACCCCGCCCACCCCTGTTGATTTTCTTCCGAGCCGGCCACCCAACAACACGGTGAGGGGAGGGTGTGATGGAGCTGAGCTCCCTCGCGCTGGACGATCAAGGCCTTGAGAAGCAGGCCCGCTTCTCTGCAGCTGCCATCGGGTGTGCCACCTCACCTGTGACCTCCCAAAGGCACCCACAATGGCAGAAGAGTGGGGTGGAGGCTGATGGAGCAGAGCCTCCTTGCGACAATCAAGGCTGCCCCGCGGGCTTTCTCCAGCATCTGGATACATA